>NC_083225.1:191980238-192019872 GCF_032191835.1 Heteronotia binoei
GAGCCTGAGGCCTTCCCCTGAGAAGAACATCAGATGATCAGACCAGTGAGGATCCATCCAGTCCAGCCTCCTGTCTCACACAGTGGCCAAGCAGTTTCTCTGGACAGCAAACAACGGCATAGAGGCTGAGGCCTTCCACTGAGAAGAACATCAGAAGAGCCCTGCTGGATCAGACCAGTGAGGGTCCATCTGGTACAGACCCCTGTCTCACACAGGGGCCAGCTAGTTTCTCTGGATGACCAACAACAGGGCAGAGAGGCCGAGGCCTTCTCCTGAGAAGAACATCAGAAGAGTCCTGCTGGGTCAGACCAGTGAAGGTCCATCTAGTCCAGCCCCCTTTCTCACACAGTGGCCAGCCAGTTCCTCTGGAGGGCCATCAACAGGGCAAAGAGGCCAAAGCCTTCTAAGAACATCAGAAAATCCCTGCTGGATCAGACCAGTGCCCATCTAGTCCACCATCCTGACTCACACAGTGACCAGCCCATTCCTCTGGAGGGCCAGCAACAGGGCAGAATCCAAGGCCTTCATAAGAACATCAGAAGAAGAAGAAGATGATATTGGATTTATATCCCGCCCTCCACTCCGAAGAGTCTCAGAGCAGCTCACAATCTCCTTTCCCTTCCTCCCCCACAACAAACACCCTGTGAGGTGGGTGGGGCTGGAGAGGGCTCTCACAGCAGCTGCCCTTTCAAGGACAACCTCTGCCAGAGCTCTGGCTGACCCAAGGCCATGCTAGCAGGTGCAAGTGGAGGAGTGGGGAATCAAACCCGGTTCTCCCAGATAAGAGTCCGCACACTTTACCACTACACCAAACTGGCTCCCCCTGGCTCATCAGAAGAGCCCTTCTGGATCAGACCAGGGAGGCTTAATGCCTTTGGACGTGGAGGTTCCCCTCAGTCACCATGGCTAATGGCCACTGATCAACCTCTCCTCCATGAATCTGTCTGATCCCCCTTTAAAGCCATCTGTGCCGTTGGCTGTCATTACCTCCTTTGGCAGCGAATCCCACATTTTAAAGAGTTCTTTAATACAAGCTGTTTACGGGTTTCTTTCAGGAGAAGACAGCAATTAGCACAAAATATTCTCAATTATCCAGGATTCTTCTGCTGTAATGCCCTCAGATCCTTAATTAATGGCAGTGATTGCCTGCGTTTTGCTTCTCATTCGGGGATGAAGTAATTAACGCTGGGCATGAAGTAATTAACGCTGGGCATGAAGTAATTAACGCTGGGCATGAAGTAATTAACGCTGGGCATTTCTTCAGGGATGGGGTCAGCCCGGACTACTTATTGCATCTCCTGCTAAGGTTGCCAACTCTCTATTATGAAATTTCTGGATGTTTTGGGTTCAGACCCTGGGGAGGACAGGAAACAGTAAGGGGAGGTGGGTCAGACCAGTGAGGGGCCATCTAGTCCAACCTTCTTTCTCACACAGTAGCCAACCAGTCCCTCCGGAGAGCCAACAATAGGGCAGAGAGGCCAAGGCCTTCATAACATCAGAAGAGCCCTGCTGGATCAGACCAGTGAGGGTCCATCTAGTCCAGCCTCCTGTCTCACACAGTGGCCAGCCAGTTCCTCTGGAGGGCCATCAACAGGGCAGAGAGGCTGAGGCCTTCCCCTGAGAAGAACCTCAGAAGAGCCCTGCTGGATGAGACCAGTGAGAGTCCATCTAGTCCAGCCTCCTGTCTCACACAGTACCCAACCTTTTCCTTTGGAGGGCCAACAATAGGGCAGAGGCCAAGGCCTTCATAACATCAGAAGAGCCCTGCTGGATGAGACCAGTGAGGGGTCCATCTAGTCCAGCCTCCTGTCTCACACAGTGGCCAACCAGTTCCTCTGGAGGGCCATCAACAGGGCAGAGAGGCCGAGGCCTTTCCCTGAGAAGAACCTCAGAAGAGCCCTGCTGGATGAGACCAGTGAGAGTCCACCTAGTCCAGCCTCCTGTCTCACACAGTAGCCAATCAGTTCCTCTGGAGGGCCATCAACAGGGCAGAGAGGCCGAGGCCTTCCCCGATGTTGCCTCCTGGCTCTGCGATTTGGAGGCTTAGCACCTCTGAACATGGAGGTTCCCCTTGCTCACCATGGCTGATTGCCATCGATCGACCTCTCCTCCATCAATCTGTCTAATCCCCTGTCAAAGCCATCTTTGCCTGTGGCCATCACCAGTGTTCCCTCTAAGTTGAGTTGAACATCTGAAGCTGCCTTATACTGAATCAGACCTTCAGTCCATCAAAGTCAGTATTGTCTTCTCAGACTGGCAGCGGCTCTCCAGGGTCTCAAGCTGAGGTTTTTTACACCTATTTGCCTGGACCCTTTTTAGTTGGAGATGCCGGGGATTGAACCTGGGACCTTCTGCTTCCCAAGCAGATGCTCTACCACTGAGCCACAGCCCCATTCATGGCTCTCCAGGGTCTCAAGCTGAGGTTATTCATGCCTACCTGCCTGAACCCTTTTTAGTTGGAGATGCCGGGGATTGAACCTGGGACCTTTTGCTTCCCAAGCAGATGCTCTACCACTGAGCCACAGCCCTATTCATGGCTCTCCAGGGTCTCAAGCTGAGGTTCTTCATGCCTACTTGCCTGGACCCTTTTTAGTTGGAGATGCCGGGGATTGAACCTGGGACCTTCTGCTTCCCAAGCAGATGCTCTACCACTGAGCCACCGTCCCTCCGTTAGTGTGAGCTAGCTCACAGTTGTTTTAGCCTCCAACTCACACTTTTTTTTTTTTGTCTTAGCTTAGGGGAAATGGTCCCAGAGCAAACAGATTTTTGCAGTGTCTCACAACTTTAATGTCAGCAGCTCACAAAGTAGAAGTTTTGCTCACAACAAGACTCCACAGCATAGAGGGAGCATTGGCCACCCCTACCTCCTCCGGTAGCAGATCCCACATTTTACATAGTTCTTTAATGCAACCTGTTTACGGGTTTCTTTCAGGAGAAAACAGCAATTAGCACAAAATATCCTCAATTATCCAGGATTCCTCTGCTGTAAGAACCTCAGATCCTTAATTAATGGAAGTGATTGCCTGCGTTTTACTTCTCATTCAGGAATGAAGTAATTAACACTGGGCAGTTCTCCAGGGATGGGGTCGGCCCGGACTACTTATTGCATCTCCTGCTAAGGTTGCCAACTCTCTATTATGAAAGTCCTGGATGTTTTCGGTTCAGACCCTGGGGAGGACAAGAAACAGCAAGGGGAGGTGGGTCAGACCACTGAGGGTCCATCTAGTTCAGCCTCCTGTCTCACACAGAGGCCAACCAGTTCCTCTGGAGGGCCATCAACAGGGCAGAGAGGCCGAGGCCTTCCCCTGAGAAGAACCTCAGAAGAGCCCTGCTGGGTCAGACCAGGGAGGGTCCATCTAGTCCAGCCTCCTGTCTCACACTGTGGCCAACCAGTTCCTCTGGAGGGCCAACAACAGGGCAGAGACACTGAGGCCTTCCCCTGAGAAGAACATCAGAAGACCCCTGTTGGATCAGACCAGTGAGGGTCCATCTAGTCTAGCCTCCTGTCTGACACAGTGGCCAACCAGTTCCTCTGAAGGGCCAACAACAGGGCAGAGAGGCTGAGGCCTTCCTAAGAACATCAGAAGAGCCCTGCTGGATCAGACCAGTGAGGGTCCATCTAGTTCAGCCTCCTGTCTCACACAGAGGCCAACCAATTCCTCTGGAGGGCCAACAACAGGGCAGAGACACTGAGGCCTTCCCCTGAGAAGAACCTCAGAAGAGCCCTTTTGGATCAGACCAGTGAGGGTCCATCTAGTCCAGCCTCCTGTCTCACTCAGTGGCCAACCCGTTCCTCTGGAGGGCCAACAACAGAGCAGAGACGCTGAGGCCTTCACCTGGTGTTTCCCCCTGGCTCTGGGATTCAGAGGTTGGCTGTCTCTGAGCGTGGAGGTTCCCTTTAGTGCCCTGGCTAGTTCCTACTGACAGACCACGAATCTGTCTAATTCCTTATTAAAGCCATTGGTGCCTGTGGCCATTACTATCATTGACTTGGGCCTGTCATTTTTGCTCAGTTTAACCTGCCCACCCAAGCAGAGGGACAGAAGGAATGCTGGGAAAGGCAGGCCCGGTTGCTACCCAGACACAGGCTTCCCTGGAGCCTGAGCTGCACTAGGCCTAGGATCATGACACCTTACACACAAAAAACAATATTTTCTGTCTTCACATTGGAGGAACACACACAAAATAGGGTTGCTTTCGGAGTGTACAAACTGCAAGTTGCTAGGGTTGCCAAGTCCAATTCAAAAATATTTGGGGACTTTGGGGGTGGAGCCAGGATAGGCTTCCCAATCCCCAGGGCCCAGCGGGGGATCCCCCGGTTTTACAGCCTTCCCCCCTCCCCCAGCCAGCTGGCCGGCGGGGGAAGCCCCGCTCCCAAAGCCATTATGCACCTCCATGAACAAGTCCCATAGGGAATGATGGGGAATTGATCTGCGGGTATTGGGGGCTCTGGGGGGGCTGTTTTTTGAGATAGAGGCGCCAAATTTTCACTATGGCATCTAGTGCCTCTCCCCAAAATACCTCCCAAGTTTCAAAAGAAATGGGCCAGGGGATCCAATTCTATGAGCCCCAAAAGAAGGTGCCCCTATCCTTCATTATTTTCTATGGAAGGAAGGCATTTTAAAAGGTGTGCTGTTCCTTTAAATGTGATGGCCAGAACTCTCTTGGAGTTCAATTATGCTTGTCACACCCTTGCTCCTGGCTCCGCCCCCATGTCTCCTGGCCCCACCCCCAAAGTCTCCTGGCTCCACCCCCGAAGTCCCCAGATATTTCTTGAATTGGACTTGGCAACCCTAAGCCAGGAGACTCTGGGGGTGGAGCCAGGAGGCTTGGGGGTGGAGCCAGGAGGCTTGGGGGTGGAGCCAGGAGCAAGGGTGTGACAAGCCCAATTGAACTCCAAAGGGAGTTCTAGCTTTCACATTTAAAGGGACAGCACACCTTTTAAATGCCTTCCCTCCATTGGAAATGATGAAGGATAGGGGCACCTTCTTTTGAGGCTCATAAAATTGGACCCCCCGGTCCAGTCTTTTTGAAACATGTAGGGTATTTTGAGGAGAGACAGTGGATGCCGTGCTGAAAATTTGGTGCCTCTACCTAAAAAAACAGCCCCCGCCCCGAAAATTTGGTGCCTCTACCGAGAAAAACAGCTCCCCCCTGAAAATTTGGTGCCTCTACCTAGAAAAACAGCTCCCCCCCCCCGAAAATTTGGTGCCTCTACCTAGAAAAACAGCCCCCCCCCCGAAAATTTGGTGCCTCTACCTAGAAAGCAGCCCTCCCCCCCGAAAATTTGGTGCCTCTACCTAGAAAAACAGCCCTCCCCCCAGAAAATTTGGTGCCTCTACCTAGAAAAACAGTCCCCCCCAAAAAACTCTCAGATCAATTCTCCATTATACCCTATGGGAATTGGTCTCCGTAAGGAATAATGGAATGCCCAGCAGACATTCCCCCCCCCCCAGCTTTCTGATGACCCTGAAGCAGGGAGAAGGGTCTCCAAACCAGAGGATCTCCTGCCCCCACCTGGGGTTTGGCAACCCTACCAGTTGCTCATTCTGTATGTCCTTGTGAGTCATTGATGCCTTCTACTTACAAGGGGGCTTCTGTTGAGCAACAATTCATGCAGCGGCATGAGAGGGGGACAACACTGCTTATTGATGATCCACTTGATTGGGTAGAAGCTCAAGTTAGGCTAAGGTGCAATGGTGACTCATACAGAGATACAGCGGGCAGTCTCCCGTGGGAGTGGGTGGCTTGAGCCCCCAGGGGCCATGAAATGTTTTGGAATGTTTTGATTTTTCATGACACAATAGCAATTTTCTACTGGTTCGACAACTGCCATGGAAACGGGATAAAATTCCAGAGGAGAAGTGAGTGCGAGTAATCGCAGTGTGATGTTCTTCTGAAAAAAAAACCATGCGAAGGATTGAGTTGCAGGGAGGGAAAACTAACAAGCCAAGTGCCTCCTCGTGACACACTAGATTTATTGCTGCAGATGCTTTTGTGGACTGGAGCTCATTTTTTTTCAGGTGCGCAATGCATTCTCCTGGGCTCGCAGGTATTTCTAGCCTGCACAGGCAGAGAGAAACTAGGGTTGCCAATCCCCAGGTGGGGGCAGGGGATCCCCCGGTTTGGAATTCACTGTCTCAGGAGGTGGCTGCAAGCATAGACAGCTTCAAGAGAGGATTGGATAAATATGGAGTAGAGGTCGATCAGTGGCTATTAGCCACAGGGTACAGATAGAACTCTCTGTCTGGGGCAAGTGATGCTGTGTCCTCTTGGTGTTTGGGGGGTGGGGAGCAACAGTGGGAGGGCTTCTAGTGTCCTGGCCCCACTGGTGGACCTCCTGATGGCACCTGATTTTCTTGGCCACTGTGTGACACAGAGTGTTGGACTGGATGGGCCACTGGCCTGATCCAACATGACTTCTCTTATGTTTTTATGTCTCGGACAGTGATGCTCTGTATTCTTGGTGCTTGTGGGGAGGAGGCACAGTGGGAGGGCTTCTAGTGTCCTGGCCCCACTGGTGGACCTCATGATGGCTCCTGGGTTTTTTTGGCCACTGTGTGACACCAAGTGTTGGACTGGATGGGCCATTGGCCTGATCCAACATGACTTCTCTTATGCTCTTATGAGACACAGAGTGTTGGACTGGATGGGCCACTGGCCTGATCCAACATGGCTTCTCTTATGTTCTTATGTGACACAGAGTGCTGGACTGGATGGGCTATTGGCCTGATCCAACATGGCTTCTCTTATGTTCTTATGTGACACAGAGTGTTGGACTGGATGGGCCATTGGCCTGATCCAACATGGCTTCTCTGATGTTCTTATGTGACTCAGAGTGTTGAACTGGATGGGCCATTGGCCTGATCCAACATGGCTTCTCTGATGTTCTTATGTGACACAGAGTGTTGGACTGGATGGGCCATTGGCCTGATCCAACATGGCTTCTCTTATGTTCTTATGTGACCCAGAGTGTTGGACTGGAGGGGCCATTGGCCTGATCCAACAGGGCTTCTCTTATGTTCTTATGTGACACAGAGTGTTGGACTGGAGGGGCCATTGGCCTGATCCAACATGGCTTCTCTTATGTTCTTATGTGACAAGGAGTGTTGGACTGGATGGGCCACTGGCCTGATCCAACATGGCTTCTCTTATGTTCTTATGTGACACAGAGTGCTGGACTGGATGGGCCATTGGACTGATCCAACATGGCTTCTCTGATGTTCTTATGTGACTCAGAGTGTTGAACTGGATGGGCCATTGGCCTGATCCAACGTGGCTTCTCTTATGTTCTTATGTGACACAGAGTGTTGGACTGGATGGGCCATTGGTCTGATCCAACATGGCTTCTCTTATGTTCTTATGTGACCCAGAGTGTTGGACTGGAGGGGCCATTGGCCTGATCCAACAGGGCTTCTCTTATGTTCTTATGTGACACAGAGTGTTGGACTGGAGGGGCCATTGACCTGATCCAACAGGGCTTCTGTTATGTTCTTATGTGACACAGAGTGTTGGACTGGATGGACCACTGGCCTGATCCAGCATGGCTTCTCTTATCTTCTTATGTGACACAGAATGTTGGACTGGAGGGGCCCTTGGCCTGATCAAACATGGCTTCTCTTATGTTCTTATGTGACACAGAGTGTTGGACTGGATGGGCCATTGGCCTGATCCAACATGGCTTCTCTTACGTTCTTATGTAACACAGAGTGTTGGACTGGAGGGGCCATTGGCCTGATCCAACAGGGCTTCTCTTATGTTCTTATGTGACGCAGAGTGTTGGACTGGAGGGGCCATTGGCCTGATCCAACATGGCTTCTCTTATGTTCTTAAGAAGGTCTGAAGATACTGGGACTTTGGGGTTTAGAAAGGAGACGACTAAGGGGGGGACATAAGCAATGTTCCCTCTAAGCTACAGTCTGGTGAGCAAAAATTCTACTTTGTGAGCTCCTGGCATTAAAGTTGTGAGCTCCTGCATAAATTGTTGTGCTCTGGGGCCATTTTTCCTAAGCTAAGCTGGAGGCTAAATATCTGTGAGCTGGGTCACAGCTAACGGCTTAGAGGGAACTCTGGACATTTATTTATTTATTTATTTATTTATTCCGGGATTTATATCCCGCCCTTCCCACGGGTGGCTCAGGGCGGCTTACAACAAACAATAAAACAGTAAAATCGGAATAAATTAGTTACATTTAAAATCGACATTTAAAAACCTAAAAACCTAAAATTAATATTAACTATACAGTATCACAGATATCTAGAGAGCTACATTTGTCCAGTCAGGCGTAGGCTAACCGGAAGAGGGTTGTCTTACAGGCCCTGCGGAACTGAGTAAGATCCCGCAGGGCCCTCACCTCCTCCGGTAGCTGGTTCCACCACATAGGGGCCATTGTAGAAAAGGCCCTGTCTCGAGTTGTCTTGAGATGCACTTCCTTGGGCCCGGGGATGTTAAGGAGATTTTGGGTCCCAGACCTCAGTACTCTCTGGGGGACATGTGGGGGACTCTCTGGGGGACATAAGAGAGGTTTATAAAGTTACGCATGGTGTAGATATAGTTCGCATAGGAAACTTTTTCTCTCTCTCTGAAACTACTAGAACTCGAGGGCATCCAATGAAGTTAATGGGCAGTAGGTTCAGGACAGACAAAAGGACATCCAATTAAACGACATTCCGATTAAAGTGCGGAATTCGTTGTCAGAGGCTGCTGTGATGGCCATAGGAATAACCATATTTAAACTGGGATTAGGTAGGTTCACGGAGGATAGATTCTTCCAACTCTATGATTCTGTGATCTATCTGGGGCTATTAGCTGTGGTGGCTGAGGAAGAAGAAGAAGATATTGGATTTATATCCCGCCCTCCACTTCGAAGAGTCTCAGAGCGGCTCACAATCTCCTTTCCCTTCCTCCCCCACAGCAGACACCCTGTGAGGTAGATGAAGATATTGGATTTATATCCCGCCCTCCACTCCGAAGAGTCTCAGAGCGGCTCACAATCTCCTTTCCCTTCCTCCCCCACAACAGACACCCTGTGAGGTGGGTGGGGCTGGAGAGGGCTCTCACAGCAGCTGCCCTTTCTTTTCTTTTCTTTTTCTTAAACAAGTTACTTTTTATAATTAAACATTTAAACATTTGACACAGTAATACACAGTAATACACCTTACATACTAAAATATACACATTACATATCAGCATCGACATCAACCTATTAACATACAACACCTAATGGAGCGAATGAGTCAAGAAAAGACTATAACTTTCAATATTTTCATATCGTTTCAAATCCTAATGTTTTAGCCCAAAAATACATCGGGCTCCATGTTTCTTTACATTCTTCCATATTTCCTCCTTTCAATCTACAAGTTAACATATCCATTTCAGCTGCTTCCATTAATTTGGACAAAAATTCATTCTTGTTTGGCGATGCGGCTTTTTCCAGTACTTAGCATACAATATCCTAGCTATAGTAATAATATGCAGTAACAGCCTTTTTATTTCCTTCCTTCCTTCCTTCCTGCCTGCCTTCCTGGCTGCTTGCCTTCCTTTCTTCTTGCCTGCCTTCCTTCCTGCCTGCCTTCCTTCCTTCCTGGCTGCCTTCCTGTCTGCCTATCTTCCTTCCTTCCTTTCTGGCTGCCTGCCTTCCTTTCTTCCTGTCTGCCTTCCTGGCTGCTTTCCTTCCTTTCTTCCTTCCTGCCTTCCTTCCTGGCTGCCTATCTTCCTTCCTGCCTTCCTGGCAGCCTTCCTTCCTTTCTTCCTTCCTTTCTTCATGCCTTCCTTCCTGGCTGCTTTCCTTCCTGCCTGCCTTCCTGGTTGCCTGCCTTCCTTCCTTTCTGGCTGCCTGTCTTCCTTCCTGCCTTCCTGGCAGCCTTTCTTCCTTCCTGGCTGCCTGCCTTCCTTCCTGCCTGCCTTCCTGGCTGCCTGCCTTCCTGGCTGCCTGCCTTCCTTCCTTCCTGGCTGCCTGCCTTCCTACCTCCCTTCCTTCGTCTTGTGGCTCTCAAACATCTGATGTTTATTCTGTCTTGTGGCTCTGACATTAAGCAAGTTTGGCCACCCGTGGTCCAGTCCTCGAATGTAACGGCTGGCTGCGTTCCTGGGCTGCGATCCCAGGCCATGTCAGGCAACTGCCTCGTATTGTTCCAAGAGTGACAGATGGGAGTTCTCCAGGGAAGGCATCGATCACGTTAAATGAATCCGCGGCATTTCATTGCGGGCTCCTTCTCTGCAATTAACCTCTCGGGGATCGTTCTTCACCCACCTTGCTCTGGCTGAGGTCAGTTTCAGCGGTCAAAAAGCGTTGCCGGCGCTGGCCCGTTTGGAGGTGACTCTTGGTGGACGGGACATGGTGTGAAATTGACGAGCCCGGCAGGGGGACGGTGGTGAGAACTTGGCGTTCTTGTGTTTTCGACGGATGGCCAGCCAACCTTGCTCTTAGGCTTGCTTTGGAAGCCAGAATAATTCATAGATGGGAGAGATATAGATATAGAGCCAAAAAGAGTGCTAGGGGTTTGCAGAGGAAATACAAGGAGTTCTTGTTGCTTATTAGGGGTCATATGGTAGAAAAAGATTCATTTGCATATGCTGCACACCCCTGACATCACAGGAGGGTGTACTAAATTGTATCAGCTCAGCATCTACCTTAAAGAGCCAGTTTGGTGTAGTGATTAATTGCGCCGACTCTTATCTGGGGGAACCGGGTTTGATTCCCCACTCCTCCACCTGCAGCTTCTGGAATGGCCTTGGGTCAGCCATAGCTCTCGCAGGAGTTGTCCTTGAAAGGGCAGCTTCTGTCAGAGCTCTCTCAACCCCACCTATCTCACAGGGTGTCTGTTGTGGACGGGGGGGGGGAGGTAAAGAAGATTGTGAGCCGCTCTGAGAGCCAGTTTGGTGTAGAGGCTGTGTCTGGAAGAACCGGGTTTGATTCCCCCTCCTCCACTTGCACCTGCTGGAATTAGGCTTCCCAACCCTCCCGCCCTGGCGGGGAACCCCAGGATTTCCAGCCTCTTCCCCCGCTCCCCAAAAAAACGGAAGCGGGGGGAGGGGGAAACGCGCCAAGGAGCATGGCAAGCCGCCCCATCCCGGAGCGGGCGACGCCGGCGCGCCACTCCCTCCCCGCCCACCGCAGCTGCTCCGAGATGGGCCCAGGCTGAGACCATCTCGGAGGAGCAGCCACGGCGAGCGGAGAAGAGGCGGCAGCTGCGCATCGCCCGCCCCGCCTCCAAGGCAAAACCAAAGAAGGGGAGGGCGGAGGCAGGCCAGGAGCATGGCGAGCTGCGAATCCGGGCCCTTCTAGGACCCGGACTCGCGGCTCGCCACGCCCCCGGCCCGCCTCCACCCACACCTCCGATTCCACCGCAGCTGCTCCTCCGAGATGGGCCCAGCCAATATCATCATCATCATCTTCTTCTTCTTCATTATTTTTATTATTATTATTATTATTAGTAGTAGTAGTAGTAGTAGTAGTATTGTTGTTGTCATACTTTTTAAATTACTTTCTCCTATGTGGCCATAAGAGCCCCGTGGCGCAGAGTGGTAAAGCTGCAGTACTGCAGTCGGAGCCCTCCACTCACGACCTGAGTTCGATCCCAGCGGAAGCTGGGTTCAGTTAGCCGGCTCAGGGTCGATTCAGCCTTCCATCCTTCCGAGGTCGATCATTGCCTTTACTTTTATGTGGTCCCTGCGGCATGAGGAAGATTTCCAACTTTCTGCTTTACATGTTTTTGTTACTTTCCCTTTTGTGCGTGTGTGTGTGTGTGTGTGTGTGTGTGTGTGTGTGGGAAAGTATTAGAAAGTTTTGTCAAATCGTAAAGAGTTCAGCAAAATTCTCACAGGGGGTTTGAACAATGGAGCCCAGAAGAAAGAAAGAACACAATAACATCCGGAGGTTCTGGAGGGCCACTTCTGTGAGCTCCTACCCAGAACAAGGCCAGCCTCTGGTAAATTCCCATGGTGAATGTTTAAAATGAGGTATGGGCATCTTGAGTCTCTTTCAAGAAAGCTTCAGGGGGTGGCCGTGTGCTTCTGCAGTTGAGTCTGCTAGCACGAGACCAACATGACTTTGTGGGTGTAACGCAGAGGTGTCAAACATATGGCCTGGAGGACGAATCAGGCCCCCGAAAGGCTCCTATCAGGCCCCTGAGCCACTGGCTCTTGCCTGCTTCCTTTTCCCTCTCTCTCGCTTCCTTCTGCATCTCAGCTTGCTTTGCGAGGCTTGCACAATCACACAGGAGCTCTAGAGCAAAACCTCTCTTTTCCAAATTGGTTGAGGCGCTTCCCTAGGGGAGGAAGGGGGGGGGGAGAGCTTGTTTTTCCAGGCTCAGTCGCACAGCAGAGCTACTGAGCCAAGCCTCTCTTCTTTTTATTGGCTGAGGCTCCTCCCCCTCCTGGTCCCCTGGGGATGGAAGGAAAGAGCCGGAGCTTCCTTCGCCCAGTTCCCTGGATCCCACGGGAGAAATACAAAGAAAGCACCTTTAAGACCAACGAGTGCTCATGTTTGAAGCATGTTTTATTTTAAGTTTTTTTTAAAAAAAAAAAAATCTTTCATTGTGTTTGTGTCCTTTATAAAGTTTACATCTCAGCTACCTAATCTTAAATAGGTACACGCTTAGCCCGGCCCGACATGGTACGGCCCAAACCAACGAGGTCTCATCTATGTCTGATCCAGCCCTCGTAACAAATGAGATTGACACTACCTGGCTTTAGGAGGATATGTAGGACAGATTGTCACCTACTAAAGAAGGATGTCTCTTCACCTCTTGCTTCTTCTTCGTGAACTGAATCATTGCGGATGGGTCCCCTCTTTAAGCGGCTGTCATTTGCAGAGATCCACAGAAATGTGGGTTGGAGGTACACATGGGTTGCAGCGGCTACGCTTCGTTCAGAGAGGGCAACTCAAGTGTAGCCTGACTTCTCTGGAGTAACCCTGAATGCCCTTCAGAGCCAGTTTGGTATAGTGGTTAAGTGTGCAGACTCTTACCTGGGAGAGCCGAGTTTGATTCCCAACTCCTCCACTTGCAGCTGCTGGAATGGCCTTGGGTCAGCCATAGCTCTGGCAGAGGTTGTCCTTGAAAGGGCAGCTGCTGTGAGAGCCCTTTCAGCCCCACCCACCTCACAGGGTGTCTGTTGTGGGGGAGGACGATAAAGGAGGTTGTGAGCCGCTCTGAGACTCTTTGGAGTGGAGGGTGGGATATAAATCCAATATCTTCATCTACCTCAGAGGGTGTCTGTTGTGGGCGAGGAAGGGAAAGGAGATTGTGAGCTGCTCTGAGACTCTTTGGAGTGGAGGGTGGGATATAAATCCAATATCTTCATCTACCTCACAGGGTGTCTGTTGTGGGGGAGGAAGGTAAAGGAGATTGTGAGCCGCTCTGAGACTCCTCGGAGTGGAGGGCGGGATATAAATCCAATATCTTCATCTACCTCACAGGGTGTCCGTTGTGGGGGAGGAAGGGAAAGGAGATTGTGAGCCGCTCTGAGACTCTTCGGAGTGGAGGGCAGGATATAAATCCAATATCTTCATCTACCTCAAAAGTATAGGATTGGGGAGAAATTTCAAAATATGATTGAGGCAATATATTCTAAATCCAAGGCGTTGATAGGAGTTGGTGGATCAGTAGAGGGATATGTTCAGGTAATGAGTGGTACGAAGCAGGGATGCCCTTTATCCCCTATGTTATTTATTTTAGCATTGGAACCATTAGTGAATAAATTAAAAAAGGACAAAAGAATTATAGGCTTTGAAGTTCCAGGGAAAGGGAAAATAGACGGGAATCTCTTAACAATGTATGCAGATGACATGATGGTGACAATTAAGGATGTGGAGCCTGCAGTGGCACCTTTAAAAAAGATACTACAGGAATTTGAGGAAGTGTCAGGGTTAAATGTGAATTTTTCAAAATCTTCGATGATGTGTATTAATGTAAAACCAGGGTTACAATTAGCAGCTTCAAAAATTTTGGGTATTCCCATAGCAAATAAAATGGTGAAATATTTAGGGGTTAATATTCCTAGGAATATTAAAAAAATATTTGAGTATAATTATAAAAGAATCTGGAGTGGAATTCAAGTTAAAATGAGAGACTGGAGGAAGAGGAAGGAGTCAATTAGTACAAGGAATGCTATGGTTAAAATGTTTCTAGTTCCTAGGTTGACTTATTTATTTTATGTATTGCCTTGGCATATACCAGAATACGTACTGAAGAGATGGCAAGGAGATATAGATAGATTTGTTTTTGCATCAAAGAAACCAAGGACAGCTAATAGGTATAGATATTATGGTATTAAAGATGGGGGATGGGGGATTCCCAATATAATTTACTATTATGATGCATATCAATTAAGGCACTTAATGATTTGGTTGGAGGGAAAATTAGGAGAAGGGCTGAACGGGATAGAAAAGGAAAATTTAGAGGTAGTAGGAGGAAAGGAAAGTTTATTTGAGAGAATGAAAAGGAGGAAGAAGATAGGTGATAAATTATCAACCTTTATGGGGCCCAGTAGGGTATGGGAGAAGTGGAAAAAAGAACTCGCTCCGGAGATATCATCTATTACTAAAATGTGGTACTATGATAAATTTGCTCCATTAAGGGGATCGCTGTCAAAGGAAGTAGGAGATAAACTGAAGAGGATTACGATTCGAGAATTGAAAGAGGTTTGGGGTACTGATGGGGTGAAGAAAGAGGAGTATAATATTTTGAATAATATTAATTGGTTGTTAAAAAGTCAAATCTTCTCATTGCTGAAGGAGGAAGAACTTAAAAATATTG
This sequence comes from Heteronotia binoei, assembly GCF_032191835.1. Classification (NCBI taxonomy): domain Eukaryota; kingdom Metazoa; phylum Chordata; class Lepidosauria; order Squamata; family Gekkonidae; genus Heteronotia; species Heteronotia binoei. The sequence goes on from NC_083225.1 coordinate 191,994,999, forward strand.
GTAAAAGAATTAATACTCCCTTTGAAAACTTGGTGAAAGAGTATAGCGAAGATAAGTCAAAAATAGTTTCAAAATTGTATAAGATTTTATTAGGTACAGGGAAATCCCCGAGAGAATTTTTGAAGGAACATTGGGAAACAGATATTGGAGATAAAATTTTAGATGAAGATTGGGAGAGGATGTTTAGATTGCCTCCCTTTGTTACAACATCTAGGTTAGTGCAGGAGCAGGGATTGAAGATGATACAGAAATGGTATTATACACCCATTAAGATGTATTATATTTCTAAAACAGGGAGTAAAAATTGTTGGAGGAAATGTGGAGAAATTGGAACTTTCAGTCACATGTGGTGGGATTGTCCCTTAGTGAAAAAATTCTGGTTGCAGGTTGGCATAGAGATGACAAAGATTATGGGATGGAAAATAAGTATATCTAAAGCAATGGCAATTATTAATTTGGATGGTGTGGGATTAAGATCAAAAGAGGATAGTAAATGGATTAATTTGATGTTAGTAGCAGCAAGACAAGTGATAGCAAGGAATTGGAAAGAAGCTGAGGAATTGACAATTAATCACTGGAGGGATAAAATGAATAATATAATTATTTTGGAGTATTTAACGATGAAGATACGAAGAATGAACGGATTAAAGGTTAGGGAACAGGAGGAGGGGTGGTTTAGGAAGATGGTGAGTTATTTGGAAAAGTTTAAACAATTTAAGACGATTGGTTGGTTAATAAGAAAATGAATGGATAAGATGTTTAAATAGAGTGATGGAGTTGTATTTGGATGAAATGTTAATAGTTATAAATTTATGGAATATTATAATGTATCTATGGCCTGGGACTCTCACAGAGGTGGATTGGTGTTGGAATATATAACAATAAAATTAAAATATATATATATATATAAATCCAATATCTTAATCTACCTCACAGGGTGTCCGTTGTGGGGGAGGAAGGCAAAGGAGATTGTGAGCCCCTCTGAGACTCTTCAGAGTGGAGGGCGGGATATAAATCCAATATCTTCTTCTTCATCGTTCCCTTTCTCTTTTTAATCTCTGACAGTTTTATCCTGCTGTGAGATCCGACCCCTCAAGATGAAGACGTGCATGCGTTTCTGTCCGGTCTTCAGCTTCTTTGCAGTAAGTTCAATCTGAGCTAGCACATTTTCTACCTAACAAACACTTCCAATGAGCACTGGGAGAACACTGTACAAGAAAGAAAGAAAGAAAGAAAGAAAGAAAGAAAGAAAGAAAGAAAGAAAGAAAGAAAGAAAGAAAGAAAGAAAGAAAGAAAGAAAGAAAGAAAGAAAGAAAGAAAGAAAGAACCCAAAAACTTATTCCTGGTTTTCCAGTGTTCATGGAAGCTACCAGCATCAGAGGGAACAGAATTTCATTGTCATGGATATGCATGTTAAGGGTCAGGGGGAAATCCCATGGATTTCCTAAAAATCCCTGGAGACCACCAAGCGCAGATATCATGGAGAAAAAAATTGTCCCGAGGTCCCTTTTCCCAGATGGGGATTAGATACATGGAGGATAAGTCTATCGATGGCTACCTGCCATGATGGCTGAGAGGAACGTCCACATTCAGAGATACAAAACTTCGGGATCTCAGAGCCAGGAGGCAACATAGGCTTGCCAATCCCCAGGTCCCAGTGGGGGTTGTTCTGCTTTCCCAGGCTGCTTCCCGCCTCCAGTCAGCTTGCCGGCGGGGGGAAGCCCCGCCCCCAGAGGACCATGTGCCTTTCCACCTCCGGAGGCTTCAGTCTTCGATTGAAAGGCTTCCTCTTGGGATGGGGCGTCTGTGTTACTTTGAAGAAGTTGGCAGCAACTCATGAGTAGAGAGGCCAATCCCTCACTTCAGAGTCACCAGAAACGCCTGCTGGGCACGTCATTATTCCCTATGTGGAGATCGATTCTCATAGGGTATAATGGGGAATTGATCTGGAGGTTTCAGGGGCTCTGGGGGAGCTGTTTTTTGAGGAAAAGGCATCAAAGTTTCATTATAGTATATAGTGCCTCTCCCCAAAGTACCCCCAAAATTTCAAAACGATGGGACCAGGGGGTCCAATTCTATGAGCCCCAAAAGAAGGTGCCCCTATCCTTCATTATTTCCTATAGAAGGAAGACATTTAAAAAGGTGTGCTGTCCCTTTAAATGTGATGGCCAGAACTCCCTTGGAGTTCAGTTATGCTTGTCATACCCTTGTTCCTGGCTCCGCCCCCAATGCCTCCTGGCTCCATCCCCAAAGTCTCCTAGCTCCACCCCCAAAGTCCCCAGATATTTCTTGAATTGGACTTGGCAACCCTAAGCCAACATCAGGGGAAGGCCTTGGCCTCTATGCCCTGCTGTTGGCCCTCCAGAGGAGCTGGTTGGCCACTGTGTGAGATGGGGCTGAACTAGATGGACCTTTGGTCAAATCCAGTAGGTCTCTTCTACTGTTCTTACAAAGGCCTCAGCCTCTATGCCCTGCTGTTGGCCCTCCAGAGGAGCTGGTTGGCCACTGTGTGAGATGGGGCTGAACTAGATGGACCTTTGGTCAAATCCAGTAGGTCTCTTCTACTGTTCTTACAAAGGCCTCAGACTCTCTGCCCTGTTGTTGGCCCTCCAGTGGAACTGGTTGGCCCCTGTGTGAGGCAGGAGGCTGGACTAGATGGACCCTCCCTGGTCTGATCCAGCAGGGCTCTTCTGATGTTCTTCTCAGGGGAAGGCCTCGGCCTCTCTGCCCTGTTGTTGGCCCTCCAGAGGAACTGGCTGGCCACTGTGTCAGACAGGAGGCTGGACTAGATGGACCCTCACTGGGCTGACCCAGCAGGGCTCTTCTGAGGTTCTTCTCAGGGGAAGGCCTCGGCCTCTCTGCCCTGTTGTTGGCCCTCCAGAGGAACTGGTTGGCCACTGTGTGAGACAGGAGGCTGGACTAGATGGACCCTCCCTGGTCTGACCCAGCAAGGCTCTTCTTGTGTTCTTCTCAGGGGAAGGCCTCGGCCTCTGTGCCCTGTTTCTGGCCCTCCAGAGGAGCTGGTTGGCCCCTGTGTGAGACAGGAGGCTGGACTAGATGGACCCTCCCTGGTCTGATCCAGCAGGGCTCTTCTGATGTTCTTCTCAGGGGAAGGCCTCGGCCTCTCTGCCCTGCTGTTGGCCCTCCAGAGGAACTGGCTGGCCACTGTGTGAGACGGGAGGCTGGATTAGATGGACCCTCCCTGGTCTGATCCAGCAGGGCTCTTCTGATGTTCTTCTCAGGGGAAGGCCTCGGCCTCTCTGCCCTGTTGTTGGCCCTCCAGAGGAGCTGGCCCCTGCGTGAGACAGGAGGCTGGACTAGATGGACCCTCACTGGTCTGATCCAGCAGGGCTCTTTTGAGGTTCTTCTCAGGGGAAGGCCTCAGCCTCTTTGCCCTGTTGCTGGTTCTCCAGAGGAACTGGCTGGCCACTGTGTGAGACAGGAGGCTGGACTAGATGGACCCTCCCTGGTCTGACCCAGCAGGTCTCTTCTGATGTTCTTCTCAGGGGAAGCCCTCGGCCTCTCTGCCCCGTTGTTGGCCCTCCAGAGGAACTGGTGGGCCACTGTGTGAGACAGGAGGCTGGACTAGAGGGACCCTCCCTGGTCTGACCCAGCAGGTCTCTTCTGATGTTCTTCTCAGGGGAAGGCCTTGGCCTCTCTGCCCTGTTGTTGGCCCTCCAGAGGAACTGGGTGTCCACTGTGTGAGACAGGAGGCTGGACTAGATGGACCCTCACTGGTCTGATCCAGCAGGGCTCTTCTGAGGTTCTTCTCAGGGGAAGGCCTTGGCCTCTCTGCCCTGTTGTTGGCCCTCCAGAGGAACTGGCTGGCCACTGTGTGAGACAGGAGGCTGGACTAGATGGATCATCAATTGGCTGATCCAGCAGGGCTCTTCTGATGTTCTCATGAAGGCCTCAGCCTCTCTGCCCTGTTGTTGGCCCTCCAGAGGAACTGGTTGGCCCCTGTGTGAGACAGGAGGCTGGACTAGAGGGACCCTCCCTGGTCTGACCCAGCAGGGCTCCTCTGATGTTCTTATATTTTTAAAAGGGTCATGGGGTGAATCACCTTAGCCTCAACTGCCAACAGCACCCCTGCACTTAAGTATCGGTTAGGTCTGGCAGGTTGATCTTTGGGAACACCTCCTTTCCCGAAATACGCTCCTGACTGTAGCCGCGTGGGGTGCCGGATTCCAGCTGACAAGAGGGAAATTTCAGGGGAAGCAAGCGTGGCCGTAACGGCAGGTAATGATGTGGTGTTCCTAACCAGACCCTCCAATTGCCACTTGTGTTGGAAAGCTGACCGGACGCTCGTTCTGCTAGCTGCCTGCCCTGTAATCTTCGCTTGGCAGTGAGTCAGATCTCGCCAGAGCAGCCTGGTCTTATCTGCAATGAGAAAAATCAGTTGGGAATCTATCTGCTGAGTCAGATAGAGTCTAGTAGACAGGAGGGGGGGAAAGCCAGGATACGAAGTACGATGCACCTTGTAAGCCCCAGCTGGTGCGCAGGATCCAAACCCTCCAAACTGAAATCCATGTAGACAGGGGAAGACGTAGAGTCATAGAATCATTGCATTGGAATGCACCTCCAGCTTCCTCTGAGAGCCAATTTGGTGTAGTGGTTAAGAGTGCGGACTCTTATCTGGGAGAACCGAGTTTGATTCCCCACTGCTCCACTTGCACCTGCTGGAATGGCCTTGGGTCAGCCAGAGCTCTCTTATCTGGGAGAACCGGGTTTGATCCCCCCTCCTTCACTTGCAGCTGCTGGAATGGCCTTGGGTCAGCCAGAGCTCTCTTATCTGGGAGAACCAGGTTTGATCCCCCCTCCTTCACTTGCAGCTGCTGGAATGGCCTTGGGTCAGCCAGAGCTCTCTTCTCTGGGAGAACCAGGTTTGATTCCCCACTCCTCCACTTGCACCTGCTGGAATGGCCTTGGGTTAGCCAGAGCTCTCTTATCTGGGAGAACCGGGTTTGATTCCACACTCCTCCACTTGCACCTGCTGGCATGGCCTTGGGTCAGCCAGAGCTCTCTTATCTGGGAGAACCAGGTTTGATCCCCCCTCCTTCACTTGCAGCTGCTGGAATGGCCTTGGGTCAGCCACAGCTCTCTTATCTGGGAGAACCGGGTTTGATTCCACACTCCTCCACTTGCACCTGCTGGCATGGCCTTGGGTCAGCCAGAGCTTTCTTATCTGGGAGAACCAGGTTTGATCCCCCCTCCTTCACTTGCAGCTGCTGGAATGGCCTTGGGTCAGCCAGAGCTCTCTTATCTGGGAGAACTGGGTTTGATTCCCCATTCCTCAACTTGCAGCTGCTGAAATGCCCTCGGGTCAGCCATAGCTCTCTTCTCTGGGAGAACCGGGTTTGATTCCCCACTCCTTCACCTACACCGGCTGGCATGGCCTTGGATTAGCCAGAGCTCTCTTCTCTGGGAGAACCGGGTTTGATTCCCCACTCCTCCACTCGCAGCTGCTGGAATGGCCTTGGGTCAGCCACAGCTCTCTTATCTGGGAGAACCAGATTTGATTCCCCACTCCTCCACTTGCACCTGCTGGAATGGCCTTGGGTCAGCCAGAGCTCTCTTATCTGGGAGAACCGGGTTTGATTCCCCACTCCTCCACTTGCACCTGCTGGAATGGCCTTGGGTTAGCCAGAGCTCTCTTATCTGGGAGAACCGGGTTTGATTCCACACTCCTCCACTTGCACCTGCTGGCATGGTCTTGGGTCAGCCAGAGCTCTCTTATCTTGGAGAACCAGGTTTGATCCCCCCTCCTTCACTTGCAGCTGCTGGAATGGCCTTGGGTCAGCCACAGCTCTCTTATCTGGGAGAACCGGGTCTGATTCCCCACTCCTCCACTCGCAGCTGCTGGCATGGCCTTGGGTCAGCCAGAGCTTTGTTATCTGGGAGAACCGGGTTTGATTCCCCCCTCCTCCACTTGCACCTGCTGGCATGGCCTTGGGTCAGCCAGAGCTCTCTTATTTGGGAGAACGGGGTTTGATTCCCCACTCCTCCACTTGCAGCTGCTGGAATGGCCTTGGGTCAGCCATAGATCTCTTATCTGGGAGAACCGGGTTTGATTCCCCACTCCTCCACTTGTACCTGCTGAGATGGCTTTGGGTCAGCCATAGCTTTCATAGAAGCTGTCCTTGAAAGGGCAGCTGCTGTAAAAGCACTCTCAGCCCCACCTACCTCACAGGGTGTTTGTTGTGCGGGGGGGAGGTAGAGGAGATTGTCTGGGATGCTGAGATTCAGAGTATAGGGCGGGATATAAATCCAAAATCTTCTTCTTCTTCTTCTTCTTCTAGTCCAACCCGCTGCACAATGCAGGAAACTCACAAACACCTCCCCCTAAATTCACAGGATCCACATTGCTGTCAGACGGCCATCTAGCCTCTGTTTAAAAACCTCCAAGGAAGGAGAGCCCACCGCCTCCCGAGGAAGCCTGTTCCACTGAGGAACCACTCGAACGGTCAGGACGTTCTTCCTAATGTTGAGCCGGAAACTCTTTTGATGTAATTTCAACCCACTGGTTCTGGTCCTACCTTCCGGGGCCACAGAAAACAATTCCACCCCATCCTCTATAGGACGGCCCTTCAAGTACTTGAAGATGGTGATCCTATCACCTCTCAGCCGCCTCCTCTCCTGGCTAAACATCCCCAGATCCTTCAGCCTTTCCTCATAGGACTTGGTCTCCAGACCCCTCATCCTCTAGATGACAGCCCTTCAAGGACTTGAAGATGGTGATCCTTTCACCTCTCAGCCGCCTCCTCTCCAGGCTAAACACCCCCAGCTCCTTCAGCCTTTCCTCATAGGACTTGGTCTCCAGACCCCTCACCATCTTCGTCACCCTCCTCTGGACCCCTTCCAGCTTGCCTATATCCTTCTTAAAATGTGGTGCTCAAAACTGAAGACAAGACTCCAGGTGAGGTCTTCCCAGAGCAGAGTAAAGCGATCATCACTTTACGTGGCAGGAGAGAAGTCTGCATCAGCTTTGCTGTTCATTTCTTATTGGCAAGCATCAAACAATCCCATTGGTGCAGAGCAGTGCTCCCTCTATGTTGAGTTAGTGTGAGCTAGCTGAGCTCCCAGTTTTTTAGCCTCCGGCTCATGCATTTTTGTCTTCGCTCTGGAAAAATCACCCCAGAGCAACCTAATTTATGCAGGAGCTCATGACTTTAATGCCAGTAGCTCACGAGGTAGAATATTTGCTCACGAGACTTCACAGCTTAGAGCAGGGGTGGGGGACCTTTTTTCTGCCAAGGGCCATATGGATATTTATAACACCATTCGCGGGCCATTAAAAAATATCAACTTAAAAAACAGTGCTCCACTGAGGGAGAATGATTTAGGCCAGCAAAATTAATGCAAATAATTGTTTTTCTATTTGAAGTCATGTGGGGAGAGCCTAATCTGGCACACTGGCACTGGCACAGGCACACAAACACACACACAGCCAGCCCACCACTCTAGGCCAGGGGTGGGGAACCTTTTTTCCCCAAGGGCCATTTGGATATTTATAACATCATTCGTGGGCCATACAAAATTATCAACTTAAAAAACAGTGTTCCGCAGAGGGAGAATGATTCAGGCTGGCAAAATTAATGCAAATTAATTGTTTTTCTTTTGAAGGCATGTGGGGAGAGCCTAATTCAGCGCAAACACGCACACACCGACGCGCCACCCTAGGCAAATACCTAGGTCCGGGCATATTAGACCGCATCCCCTAATATTAGCATATTAGGTCACATGTTAGCATATTAGGCCACACCATCTGAGATAATCATGTGCAAATTGAACTGGCGGTAGCTGGCTCCCACCCCCCACCCCTGCCAGCCCTCCCTCCCTCCTTTCGGTGGTCCCAGCAGACCTTTCAAGGCACCCACATACCCCAGCAGCAGTCCTTCACAATGCCCATGAGGGAAGGGGGCTCCGCCCAGCAAGCCCCGAGGGCCAAACCAAGTGATCTCGAGGGCCGTAAATGGCCCTCGGGCCTGACGTTCCCCACCCCTGCCCTAGGCAAATGCATAGGTCCAGGGCTTTTTTTGTAGAAAAAGCCCAACAGGAACTCAGTAGCATATTAGACCACATCCCCTAATGTTAGCATATTCGGCCACACCATCTGGGATAATCAAGTGCAACCTGAACTGTGGCAGTAACTTTTCCAAGCCATGCAGCGATTCTGGCCGGTCAGCCAGGCCCCAGGGAGGCTGCCACATGGCTCGGTTCGGCCCAGCAATCCCCGAGGGCCGCACCAAGTCACCTCGAGGGCCGCATATGGACCTCGGGACAGAGGTTCCCCACCCCTTTATCTCCTTTCTCTTCTTCCCCCCACAACAGACACCCTGTGAGGTGGGTGAGGCTGAGAGAGCTCTCCCAGAAGCTGCCCTTTCAAGGACAACTCCTGCTATAGCTTTGGCTAATCCAAGGCCACTTCAGCAGCTGTAAGTGGAAAAGTGGGGAATCAAACCCGGTTCTCCCAGATAAGAGTCTGCACACTTAACCACTACACCAAACTGGCTTTCTGACAAGGATTTAACTCTCTGACTTGTGGTTCAGAAACTATCTATCGATTTTCATAATAGTCTTGTTATTGCTGATGAAGAGTCAGTTATCCAAAGTACATTCATATATCTATAACTGTATTGCTTTAGGCCTTATATGTATTCATGCACATGTACTCACAACTGTACCAACCCATGCATTACAATACCAACATTTACTAGCCCTCATATATATTCATCGTATTCTTTTACGGTTTACATAGAATAGTATGAAGAGCCCCGTGGCGCAGAGTGGTAAAGCTGCAGTACTGCAGTCGGAGCCCTCTGCTCACAATCTGAGTTCGATCTCGGCGGAAGCTGGGTTCACATAACCGGCTCAAGGTTGACTTAGCCTTCCATCCTTCCGAGGTCGATAAAATGAGTCTCCAGCTTGCTGGGGGGAAAGTATAGATGCCTGGGGAAGGCAGTGGCAAACCATCTGATAAAAAGACTGCCATGAAAACATCCTGATGTAACGTCACCTTGTGGGTCAGTAACGACTTGGTGCTTGCACAGGGAACTCCCTTGGCCATTTTTAGCAGGAGCTCCATTGCATATTAGGCCACACACCCCTGATGTAGCCAATCCTCTAAGAGCTTACAGGGCTCTTCTTACAGGGCTTACTGTAAGCTCTTGGAGGATTGGCTGCATCGGGGGGGATGCAACCTAATATGCAAAGTAGTTCCTGCTACCAAAAAACAACTCCTGAGTACTGGTAACAATGGAAACTACAGTAGAGGGTGAGCCACTGTGGAAAGCAAGGGCCTAATTTAGTCTCCATGGTAACGGAAGATAGGTACCAACAGAAGATGTTTCCAAGCTCTGGCTGACCCAAGGCCATTCCAGCAGGTGCAAGTGGAGGAGTGGGGAATCAAACCCGGTTCTCCCAGATAAGAGAGCTGTGGCTGACCCAAGGCCATTCCAGCAGCTGCAAGTGGAGGAGTGGGGAATCAAACCCAGTTCTCCCAGATAAGAGAGCTATGGCTGACCCAAGGCCATTCCAGCAGCTGCAAGTGGAGGAGTGGGGATCAAACCCGGTTCTCCCAGAGAAGAGAGCTATGGCTGACCCAAGGCCATTCCAGCAGCTGCAAGTGGAGGAGTGGGGAATCAAACCCGGTTCTCCCAGAGAAGAGAGCTATGGCTGACCCAAGGCCATTCCAGCAGCTGCAAGTGGAGGAGTGGGGAATCAAACCCGGTTCTCCCAGATAAGAGAGCCATGGCTGACCCAAGGCCATTCCAGCAGATGCAAGTGGAGGAGTGGGGAATCAAACCCGGTTCTCCCAGATAAGAGAGCTATGGCTGACCCAAGGCCATTCCAGCAGCTGCAAGTGGAGGAGTGGGGAATCAAACGTGGTTCTCCCAGATAAGAGAGCTATGTCTGACCCAAGGCCATTCCAGCAGCTGCAAGTGGAGGAGTGGGGAATCAAACCCAGTTCTCCCAGACAAGAGTCCGCGCACTTCACCACTACACCAAATGAAGTAAAGAAATCTATGTTCAAAGAACGGACGTGCCCTTTCCCAGTGCAATGTGAAAGTTAAGACCAATGATTTCTCTCCCGTGCTTTCTTTAGGCTTTCTGCTGCCATTACACACAGGCACAGATGTGCAGAGAGCAGGAATACCGGAGCACCAAAGGCCGATGTCTCCCCTGCGCAGGGTGTCCACCGGGAGAGGAGCCAGACAGAGTGAGTGACCCGTGACACTTCACCGTTCCTTTGCATGGGGTGGTGGCAGCTTAGGGTTGCCAAGTCCCCCACAGCCTCCGGTGGGGGACTTGTTTTGCATGTGCGGTGCATGCAGCGCGATGATGTCACCCATGAGTGACATCATCGTGCCACTGACGTTGCTCGCTGGCTGCTCTAGGCATTTCCGGAAAAACTCTATGGTTTTCCTGGATGCTCTAGGATTTCGGGAGCGAAATACTCTATGGTACCTGTTGTACTCCTTTTTACCTATTGTACCATAGAGTTTTCCCTCCCAATAATGCCCCTGTATAAATCGATGGTGCGGTCTCATTTGGAGTACTGTGTGCAGTTCTGGTCGCCGCACCTGAAAAAGGATATTATAGCATTGGAGAAAGTCCAGAAAAGGGCAACTAGAATGATTAAAGGGCTGGAACACTTTCCCTATGAAGAAAGGTTGAAACGCCTGGGACTCTTTAGCTTGGAGAAATGTCGACTGCGGGGTGACATGATAGAGGTTTACAAGATAATGCATGGGATGGAGAAAGGAGAGGAAGAAGTCCTTTTCTCCCTTTCTCACAATACAAGAACTCGTGGGCATTCGATGAAATTGCTGAGCAGACAGGTTAAAACGGATAAAAGGAAGTACTTCTTCACCCAAAGGGTGATTAACATGTGGAATTCACTGCCACAGGAGGTGGTGGCGCCACAAGCATAGTCACCTTCAAGAGGGGTTTAGATAAAAATATGGAGCAGAGGTCCATCAGTGGCTATTAGCCACAGTGTGTGTGTGTGTGTGTGTATACAGAGCAGTGATGCTCTGTATTCTTGGTGCTTGCGGGGGCACAGTGGGAGGGCTTCTAGTGTCCCGGCCCCACTGGTGGACCTCCTGATGGCACCTGGGGTTTTTTGGCCACTGTGTGACACAGAGTGTTGGACTGCATGGGCCATTGGCCTGATGTAACATGGCTTCTCTTATGTTCTTATGTGACACAGAGTGTTGGACTGGATGGGCCATTGGCCTGATCTAACATGGCTTCTCTTATGTTCTTAATTGCTAGAGCGTCCGGGAAAACCATAGAGTTTCCCCGGAAATGCCTAGAGTGCCCGGCGTGTGACATTGCCAGCCCGATGACATCACTCACGCGGGCTGGCGGGTTGGGAACCTTGGTAGTTCCATTCATAGCCTTTTCTGTATCTCCTTTTTAAAATGGCAAGTTTCTAGTCCTCACTGTTGAAAAGGTTAGGTTTGCAGACAAGTGTGTTAGTGCTGGGACAAATGAGCCAGAATTAGGGGAAATTGCAGAATAAATGATGTACAGTACAAAAGCATGTCCGTAAGTTCAATTTGCATAATTTATACATAGAATCATAGAGTTGGAAGGAACCTCCAGGGTCATCTTGTCCAACCCCCTGCACAATGCTGGAAACTCACAAACACCTCCCCCTACATTCGCAGGATCTTCACTGCTGTCAGATGGCCATCTAGCCTCTGTTGAAAAACCTCCCAAGGAAGGAAAATCATAGAGTTGGAAGGGACCTCTAGGATCATCTAGTCCAACCCCTCTGCACAAGGCAGGAAACTCACAAACCCCTCCCCCTAAATTCACAGGATCTTCAGTGCTGTCAGGTGGCCCTCTAGCCTCCGTTTTAAAACCTCCAAAGAAGGAGAATTCCTTGGAGGTTTTTATGTCACGGAATTCAGCGCAGCACAGAATTTGTGAACGCAGAGAAGCCAGAGCCGCTGCTTCTCTGCATGTTGTAAGCACATCTGTATTATCCACATGTTTTTACAACCCTGAGCAATTAGGCGCTCATCTCTGAATCACCTCTTTCAGCCCCAAGGCAACTGTGGGTTTTGAACATGAAATGAGCCAATGACCCGTGGGGCTTCTCCAATCACACGCTTTGGTTTCAGCATGAGCAAGTAGCTACAAAGGACAAAGAGACTTCCCAAGCCATTAACACTCATGCGTTTTCCTCCAGTGTGCGATTGCTTCCTCATTGGATTCCCAACCGATGTCATTCTCCGGGTGACAGAGAGGACCGTGTTTTGAAACGGATTTTGTTAGCTTCTGCTTACAAAATGCTCTTGCACTCTCTCTCAACATCATAAGGGACTTATTAAGCTGCTTTCTACTGAATCAGACCACCAGAGGAATATAGGAAGAGCCCCGCTGGATCACACCAGCAAGAGTCCATCTAGCAATGTTCCCTCTAAGATGCAGTCTTGTGAGCAAAAATTCTACTTTGTGAGCAACTGGCATTAAAGTTGTGATAAATTATTGTGCCCTGGGGCCATTTTTCCGGAGCCAAGACAAAAATGTATGAGCTGGAGGCTAAGAATCTGTGAGCTAGCTCACGCTAACTCAGCTTAGAGGGAACAGTGCCATCTAGTCCAGCATCCTCTTTCACGCAATGGCCAACCAGTTCCTCTGGAGGGCCAACAGGGTGGAGAGGCACAGGCCTTTAGAAGAACATCAGAAGAGCCCTGCTGGATCAGACCAGTGAGGGTCCATCTAGTCCAGCCTCCTGTCTCACACAGTGGCCAACCAGTTCCTCTGGAGGGACAACAACAGGGCAGAGAGGCCAAGGCCTTCCCCTGAGAAGAACCTCAGAAGAGCCCTGCTGGATCAGACCAGTGAGGGTCCCTCTAGTCCAGCCTCCTGTCTCACACAGTGGCCAACCAGTTCCTCTGGAGGGACAACAACAGGGCAGAGAGGCCAAGGCCTTCCCCTGAGAAGAACCTCAGAAGAGCCCTGCTGGATCAGACCAGTGAGGGTCCCTCTAGTCCAGCCTCCTGTCTCACGCAGTGGCCAACCAGTTCCTCTGGAGGGACAACAACAGGGCAGAGAGGCCAAGGCCTTCCCCTGAGAAGAACCTCAGAAGAGCCCTGCTGGATCAGACCAGTGAGGGTCCCTCTAGTCCAGCCTCCTGTCTCACACAGTGGCCAACCAGTTCCTCTGGAGGGACAACAACAGGGCAGAGAGGCCAAGGCCTTCCCCTGAGAAGAACCTCAGAAGAGCCCTGCTGGATCAGACCAGTGAGGGTCCATCTAGTCCAGCCTCCTGTCTCACGTAGTGGCCAACCAGTTCCTCTGGATGGCCAACAACAGGACAGAGAGGCTGAGGCCTTCCCCTGAGAAGAACATCAGAACAGCCCTGATGGGTCAGACCAGTGAGGGTCCATCTAGCCCAGCCTCCTGTCTCACAAAGTGGCCAACCAATTCCTCTGGAGGGCCAACGACAGGGCAGAGAGGCTGAGGCCTTCCCCTGAGAAGAACCTCAGAAGAGCCCTGCTGGATCAGACCAGTGAGGGTCCATCTACTCCAACCTCCTGTCTCACACAGTGGCCAACCAATTCCTCTGGAGGGCCAACGACAGGGCAGAGAGGCTGAGGCCTTCCCCTGAGAAGAACCTCAGAAGAGCCCTGCTGGATCAGACCAGTGAGGGTCCATCTAGCCCAGCCTCCTGTCTCACACAGGGGCCAGCCAGTTCCTCTGGAGGGGCAACAACAGGGCAGAGAGGCTGAGGCCTTCCCCTGAGCAGAACCTCAGAAGAGCCCTGCTGGATCAGACCAGGGAGGGTCCATCTAGTCCAGCCTCCTGTCTCACGCAGTGGCCAACCAGTTCCTCTGGAGGGCCAACAACAGGACAGAGAGGCCGAGGCCTTCCCCTGAGAAGAACATCAGAAGAGCCCTGCTGGGTCAGACCAGTGGTCCATATCCAACCTCCTATCTCACGTGGTGGCCAACCAGTTCCTCTGGTGGGCCAACAATAGGGCACAGAGGCTTAGGGCTTCCCCTGATGTTGCCTCCTGGCTCTGGGATTCAGAGGTTGAGTGCCTCAGAACATGGAGGTTCCCCTCAGTCACCATGGCCACTAGCCACTGATAGAGCTCTCCTCCGTGAATCAAATCCCCTTTTAAAGCCCTAAGCCGTCTATGCCTGTGGCCATCAGTCACTCCTCTGGCGGCAAATCCCACACAACCAAAGAAAGTAGAAGATACTGGATTTATATCCCGCTCTATACTCTGAATCGCAGAGTGGCTCACAATCTCCTTTACCTTCCTCCCCCACAACAGACACCCTATGAGGTGGTTGGGGCTGAGAGAGCTCTCCCAGAAGCTGCCCTTTCAAAGACAACTCCTACGAGAGCTATGGCAGACCCGAGGTCATTTCAGCAGCTGCGAGTGGAGAAGAAGAAGAAGACTGTAGATTTATACCCTGCTCTTCTCTCTGAATGTGAGCCCCGTGGTGCAGGGTGGTAAAGCTGCAGTGCTGCAGTCAGAACCCTCTGCTCATGACCTGAGTTCGATCCCAGTGGAAGCTGGTTCAGGTAGTCGGCTTTAGGTTTACTCAGCCTTCCATCCTTCTGAAGTCGGTAAAATGAAGACCCAGCTTGCTGGGGGGAAAGTGTAGAGGACTGGAGAAGGCAATGGCAAACCACCCCATAAAAAGTCTGCCGCCAAAACGTTGTGAAAGCAACGTCACCCCAGAGTTGAAAACGACTGGTGCTTGCACAGGGGACTTTTCCTTTACCTTTTTACTTCTCTATGAATCAGACTCTCAGAGCAGCTCACAATCTACTTTCTCTTCCTCCCCCACAACAGACAACCTGTGAGGCGGGTGGGGCTGAGAGGACTCTCACAGCAGCTGCCCTTTCAAAGACAACCTCTGCCAGAGCTATGGCTGACCCAAGGCCATGCTAGCAGCTGCCAGTGGAGGAGTGGGGAATCAAACCCGGTTCTCCCACATAAGAGAGCTGTGGCTGACCCAAGGCCATTCCAGCAGCTGCGAGTGGTGGAGTGCGGAATTATACACAGTTCTCCCAGATAAGAGAGCTCTGGCTCACCCAAGGCCATTCCAGCAGCTGCAAGTGGAGGAGGCGGGAATCAAACCCGGTTCTCCCAGATAAGAGAGCTCTGGCTGACCCAAGGCCATCCCAGCAGGTGCAAGTGGAGGAGGCGGGAATCAAACCCGGTTCTCCCAGATAAGAGAGCTCTGGCTGACCCAAGGCCATCCCAGCAGGTGCAAGTGGAGGAGGCGGGAATCAAACCCGGTTCTCCCAGATAAGAGAGCTCTGGCTGACCCAAGGCCATTCCAGCAGCTTCAAGTGGAGGAGTGGGGAATCAAACCCGGTTCTTCCAGATAAGAGAGCTCTGGCTGACCCAAGGCCATTCCAGCAGGTGGAAGTGGAGGAGTGGGGATTCAAACCCGGTTCTTCCAGATAAGAGAGCTCTGGCTGACCCAAGGCCATTCCAGCAGCTGCAAGTGGAGGAGTGGGGAATCAAACCCGCTTCTCCCAGATAAGAGAGCTCTGGCTGACCCAAGGCCATTCCAGCAGGTGCAAGTGGAGGAATGGGGAATCAAACCCGGTTCTCCCAGATAAGAGAGCTCTGGCTGACCCAAGGCCATTCCAGCAGCTGCAAGTGGCGGAGTGGGGAATCAAACCTGGTTCTCCCAGATAAGAGAGCTCTGGCTGACCCAAGGCCATTCCAGCAGGTGCAAGTGGAGGAGCGGGGAATCAAACCCGGTTCTCCCAGATAAGAGATCTCTGGCTGACCCAAGGCCATGCCAGCAGGTTCAAGTGGAGGAGTGTGGAATCAAACCCGGTTCTCCCAGATAAGAGAGCTCTGGCTGACCCAAGGCCATTCCAGCAGCTGCCAGTAGAGGAGTGGGGAATCAAACCCGGTTCTCCCAGATAAGAGAGCTCTGGCTGACCCAAGGCCATTCCAGCAGCTGCAAGTGGCGGAGTGGGGAATCAAACCCGGTTCTCCCAGATAAGAGAGCTCTGGCTGACCCAAGGCCATTCCAGCAGCTGCAAGTGGAGGAGTGGGGAATCAAACCCGTTTCTCCCAGAGAAGAGAGCTCTGGCTGACCCAAGGCCATTCCAGCAGCTGCAAGTGGAGGAGTGGGGAATCAAACCCGGTTCTCCCAGAGAAGAGAGCTCTGGCTGACCCAAGGCCATTCTAGCAGCTGCAAGTGGAGGAGTGGGGAATCAAACCCGGTTCTCCCAGATAAGAGAGCTCTGGCTGACCCAAAGCCATTCCAGCAGCTGCAAGTGGAGGAGTGGGGAATCAAACCCGGTTCTCCCAGATAAGAGAGCTCTGGCTGACCCAAGGCCATTCCAGCAGCTGCAAGTGGAGTAGTGGGGAATCAAACCCGGTTCTCCCAGATAAGAGAGCTCTGGCTGACCCAAGGCCATTCCAGCAGCTGCCAGTGGAGGAGGGGGGAATCAGACCCGGTTCTCCCAGATAAGAGAGCTCTGGCTGACCCAAGGCCATTCCAGCAACAGCAAGTGGAGGAGTGGGGAATCAAACCCGGTTCTCCCAGATAAGAGAGCTCTGGCTGACCCAAGGCCATTCCAGCAACAGCAAGTGGAGGAGTGGGGAATCAAACCCGGTTCTCCCAGATAAGAGAGCTCTGGCTGACCCAAGGCCATTCCAACAGCTGCAAGTGGAGTAGTGGGGAATCAAACCCGGTTCTCCCAGATAAGAGAGCTCTGGCTGACCCAAGGCCATTCCAACAGCTGCAAGTGGAGGAGTGGGGAATCAAACCCGGTTCTCCCAGATAAGAGAGCTCTGGCTGACCCAAGGCCATTCCAGCAGCTGCAAGTGGAGGAGTGGGGAATCAAACCCGTTTCTCCCAGATAAGAGAGCTCTGCCTGACCCAAGGCCACTCCAGCAGCTGCAAGTGGAGGAGTGGGGAATCAAGCCCGTTTCTCCCAGATAAGAGAGCTCTGGCTGACCCAAGGCCATTCCAGCAGCTGTATGTGGAGGAGTGGGGAATCAAACCCGGTTCTCCCAGATAAGAGAGCTCTGGCTGACCCAAGGCCATTCCAGCAGCTGCAAGTGGCGGAGTGGGGAATCAAACCCGGTTCTCCCAGATAAGAGAGCTCTGGCTGACCCAAGGCCATTCCAGCAGCTGCAAGTGGAGGAGTGGGGAATCAAACCCGTTTCTCCCAGAGAAGAGAGCTCTGGCTGACCCAAGGCCATTCCAGCAGCTGCAAGTGGAGGAGTGGGGAATCAAACCCGGTTCTCCCAGAGAAGAGAGCTCTGGCTGACCCAAGGCCATTCCAGCAGCTGCAAGTGGAGGAGTGGGGAATCAAACCCGGTTCTCCCAGATAAGAGAGCTCTGGCTGACCCAAAGCCATTCCAGCAGCTGCAAGTGGAGGAGTGGGGAATCAAACCCGGTTCTCCCAGATAAGAGAGCTCTGGCTGACCCAAGGCCATTCCAGCAGCTGCAAGTGGAGTAGTGGGGAATCAAACCCGGTTCTCCCAGATAAGAGAGCTCTGGCTGACCCAAGGCCATTCCAGCAGCTGCCAGTGGAGGAGGGGGGAATCAGACCCGGTTCTCCCAGATAAGAGAGCTCTGGCTGACCCAAGGCCATTCCAGCAACAGCAAGTGGAGGAGTGGGGAATCAAACCCGGTTCTCCCAGATAAGAGAGCTCTGGCTGACCCAAGGCCATTCCAGCAACAGCAAGTGGAGGAGTGGGGAATCAAACCCGGTTCTCCCAGATAAGAGAGCTCTGGCTGACCCAAGGCCATTCCAACAGCTGCAAGTGGAGGAGTGGGGAATCAAACCCGGTTCTCCCAGATAAGAGAGCTCTGGCTGACCCAAGGCCATTCCAACAGCTGCAAGTGGAGGAGTGGGGAATCAAACCCGGTTCTCCCAGAGAAGAGAGCTCTGGCTGACCCAAGGCCATTCCAGCAGCTGCAAGTGGAGGAGTGGGGAATCAAACCCGGTTCTCCCAGATAAGAGAGCTCTGGCTGACCCAAAGCCATTCCAGCAGCTGCAAGTGGAGGAGTGGGGAATCAAACCCGGTTCTCCCAGATAAGAGAGCTCTGGCTGACCCAAGGCCATTCCAGCAGCTGCAAGTGGAGTAGTGGGGAATCAAACCCGGTTCTCCCAGATAAGAGAGCTCTGGCTGACCCAAGGCCATTCCAGCAGCTGCCAGTGGAGGAGGGGGGAATCAGACCCGGTTCTCCCAGATAAGAGAGCTCTGGCTGACCCAAGGCCATTCCAGCAACAGCAAGTGGAGGAGTGGGGAATCAAACCCGGTTCTCCCAGATAAGAGAGCTCTGGCTGACCCAAGGCCATTCCAGCAACAGCAAGTGGAGGAGTGGGGAATCAAACCCGGTTCTCCCAGATAAGAGAGCTCTGGCTGACCCAAGGCCATTCCAACAGCTGCAAGTGGAGGAGTGGGGAATCAAACCCGGTTCTCCCAGATAAGAGAGCTCTGGCTGACCCAAGGCCATTCCAACAGCTGCAAGTGGAGGAGTGGGGAATCAAACCCGGTTCTCCCAGATAAGAGAGCTCTGGCTGACCCAAGGCCATTCCAGCAGCTGCAAGTGGAGGAGTGGGGAATCAAACCCGTTTCTCCCAGATAAGAGAGCTCTGCCTGACCCAAGGCCACTCCAGCAGCTGCAAGTGGAGGAGTGGGGAATCAAGCCCGTTTCTCCCAGATAAGAGAGCTCTGGCTGACCCAAGGCCATTCCAGCAGCTGTATGTGGAGGAGTGGGGAATCAAACCCGGTTCTCCCAGATAAGAGAGCTCTGGCTGACCCAAGGCCATTCCAGTAGGGGCAAGTGGAGGAGTGGGGAATCAAACCCGGTTCTCCCAGATAAGAGAGCTCTGGCTGACCCAAGGCCACTCCAGCAGCTGCAAGTGGAGGAGTGGGGAATCAAACCCGGTTCTCCCAGATAAGAGAGCTCTGGCTGACCCAAGGCCATTCCAGCAGGTGCAAGTGGAGGAGTGGGGAATCAAACCCGGTTCTCCCAGATAAGAGAGCTCTGGCTGACCCAAGGCCATTCCAGCAGGTGCAAGTGGAGGAGTGGGGAATCAAACCCGGTTCTCCCAGATAAGAGAGCTCTGGCTGACCCAAGGCCATTCCAGCAGGTGCAAGTGGAGGAGTGGGGGAATCAAACCCGGTTCTCCCAGATAAGAGCTCTGGCTGACCCAAGGCCATTCCAGCAGGTGCAAGTGGAGGAGTGGGGAATCAAACCCGGTTCTCCCAGAGAAGAGAGCTCTGGCTGACCCAAGGCCATTCCAGCAGGTGCAAGTGGAGGAGTGGGGAATCAAACCCGGTTCTCCCAGATAAGAGAGCTCTGGCTGACCCAAGGCCATTCCAGCAGGTGCAAGTGGAGGAGTGGGGAATCAAACCCGGTTCTCCCAGATAAGAGAGCTCTGCCTGACCCAAGGCCACTCCAGCAGCTGCAAGTGGAGGAGTGGGGAATCAAACCCGGCTCTTCCAGATAAGTATCTGTAATCTTAACCCCTATACCAAACTGGCTCTCGTAGCTCCCATAGCTAATTGCACAGATAGAACCTGGAAGAAAAAAAGACAGTTCAGAAAGTCTTCAGCCCTACCCAGTGGGTGACAACATCTTTGTTTGATTTCCTCTTAGAAATGCGGCTTCGGGGAAGGCCTGGGAATGATTTGCAAGCCCTGCTCCGCAGACGCCTTCTCTTCCAGCTACGGGCCGGAACTCTGCGCCTCTCGCACCCGCTGCAAGGACAGGAAGAGGGTCTACGTCAGTCCCGGAACAGCTGTGGCAGACACTTTATGTGGGGACTGCATCCCAGGGTAACGTTGCGTTCTACTCGGCTGTGGGGTTTTTGGAAGGGCAAGCTAGTTTGTGTCGGAACTTCCAGAGCCGGGAGAGCTAGGATTGCCAAGTCTGACTCAGAAAATATCTGGGGACTTTGGGGGAGGAGCCAAGAGACTTTCACGTTCCCTAAAATAAATAAGTCAAAAAACCGCAGTGCAGTTCCCTTGAATACAGTCTTCATTTCCTCACCCCAACCAGCTGCACCTTCTATGTAGCCTCTCTCTCTCTCTCTCTCTCTCTCACTAGGGCTGCCAAGTCCAATTCAAGAAATCTCTGGGGACTCTGGGGGTGGAGCCAGGAGACTTTCATGTTCCCTAAAATAAATAAGTCAAAAAACCGCAGTGCAGTTCCCTTGAATACAGTCTTCATTTCCTCACCCCAACCAGCTACACCTTCTCTGTAGCCTCTCTCTCTCTCTCTCACTAGGGTTGCCAAGTCCAATTCAAGAAATATCTGGGGACTTTGGGGGTGGAGCCAGGAGACTTTCACATTCCCTAAAAATAAATAAGTAAAAAAACCAGCAGTGCAGTTCCCCTGAATACAATCTTCATTTCCTCACCCCCAACCAGCTGCACCTTCTCTGTAGCCTCTCTCTCTCTCTCTCTCATTAGGGTTGCCAAGTCCAATTCAAGAAATATCTCGGGATTTTGGGGGTGGAGCCAGGAGACTTTCACGTTCCCTAAAATAAATAAGTAAAAAACCAGCAGTGCAGTTCCCCTGAATACAATCTTCATTTCCTCACCCCCAACCAGCTGCACCTTCTCTGTAGCCTCTCTCTCTCTCTCGCTCATTAGGGTTGCTGTCCAATTCAAGAAATATCTGGGGACTTTGGGGGTGGAGCCAGGAGACTTTGGGGGTAGAGCCAGGAGAAAGGTTGTGACAAGCATAATTGAACTCCAAAGGGAGTTCCGGCCATCATATTCAAAGGGACCACACACCTTTTAAATGCCTTCCCTCCACTGGAGATAATGAAGGATAGGGGCACCTTCTTTTGGGGTTCAGAGAATTGGACCTCCAATCATTTTGAAACTTGGAGGGTATTTTGGGGAGAGGCACTGGATGCTATGCTGCAAATTTGGTGCCTCTACCCCAAAAAACACCACCTACCCAACAGAGCCCCAGACACCCACAGATCAATTCTCCATTATACTCTATGAGAATCGGTCTCCATAGGGAATAATGAGTGCTCAGCAGACATTTCCCTCCCCCTCTCACTTTCTGATGACCCTGAAGGGGGGGGGGAGGGCCTCCAAACCAGGGGATCCCCTGCCCCCACCTGGGGATTGACAACCCTCTCTCTCTCTCTCTCACACACACACACACACACACACAGAGCAGCCAAAATAAACAGTTTGCAATCCCACACTTGTGCGGTCTCATTAGGGCAATTTACTCACGAGTTGTTGAAGTTCCAAGTTCTGAAGAAGAATAACAAAAGGAAACTCAGGTTTCTAATTTACCCTTCCCTGTGCAAACGGCCTCTGAGAAGATTATAAAACCGATGCAGTTTCTGGGCTCCTTCCCTTCCCGTTCCACCAGGGACGTTGCGCTGCAGGCTCGCCCCACCCCTAGCCTGGCCTAAGATTTAAAGGCACAGAGCACCTTTCTAGGAAAAAAAAAGCTGTCTCCAAGGTTTGCCTTCAAGGTTTGAAGGCCCATCGGGGCTGTTGGGGTGGGGCTTCCCCGCTCCTGACGGCCAGCTGACTGGGGGTGGGAAGGAAGCCTGCAAAAGCGAGAGAACCCCTGCTGGGATCTGGGGATTGGCAAGCCAACCAGGGGCCAACGTTCCCTCTAAGCTGCAGAGTTTTGTGAGCAAAAATTCTGCTTTGCGAGCTACTGTTGTGAAAGTGGTGAACTACCGGCATTAAAATTGTGAGCTGCCTGCTGCATAAATTAGGGTGCCCCGGGGCCATTTTTCCTGAGCTGAGACAAAAATGTGAGAACCGGAGGCTAAATATCTGTGAGCTAGCTCACACTCATTCGGCTGAGAGGGAACACTGCCAGGGGCTATAAAACATCCCTAGGATAAGGCTGAAACTTCTAGTGAGATTCCCGTTTAGACCACCTTTAGACCAGCACGCCTGCTGAATCTAGTAGAAAGTTGCACAGGGCGCGTCACTAGGTGATAGCCTAGGGCGCGTGCCTTCTGGGGGTGAAAAACTGGGTGATTGACTAGGGCGCAAGCCTTCTGGGGTTGCCAAATTGGGTGCCCCCCCTATGTGACTCGATGATGTTATCAGTGTGTGTGGGTGGGGGCTCCAGAAGTTAGCCTTGCCTAGGGTGCCAGACTGCCTGAGGCCGGCCCTGTGTGCCCCCGTCCAACGGTGCAGGGGGAAACAGACTCACATGAGGTACCCTAAATAATGACACAAATCAAACTGTAGCCACAAATTGCATTGCCGGGCAGGAACTGGAGAGCCATGAATGGGGCTGTAGCTCAGTGGTAGAGCATCTGCTTGGGAAGCAGAAGGTCCCAGGTTCAATCCCCGGCATCTCCACTAAAAAGGGGTCCAGGAAAGTAGGCGTGAAGAACCTCAGCTTGAGACCCTGGAGAGCCATGAATGGGGCTGTAGCTCAGTGGTAGGGCATCTGCTTGGTTAGCAGAAGGTCCCAGGTTCAATCCCTGGCATCTGCAACTAAAAAGGGTCCAGGCAAGTAGGCGTGAATAACCTCAGCTTGAGACCCTGGAGAGTCATGAATGGGGCTGTGGCTCAGTGGTAGAGCGTCTGCTCAGTAAGCAGAAGGTCCCAGGTTCAATCCCCGGAATCTCCAACTAAAAAGGGTCCAGGCAGGTAGGCGTGAATAACCTCAGCTTGAGACCCTGGAGAGTCATGAATGGGGCTGTGGCTCAGTGGTGGAGCATCTGCTTGGTAAGCAGAAGGTCCCGGGTTCAATCCCCGGCATCTCCAACTAAAAAGGGTCCAGGCAAATAGGCGTGAAGAACCTCAGCTGGAGAGCCGTGAATGGGGCTGTGGCTCAGTGGTAGAGCGTCTGCTCGGTAAGCAGAAGGTCCCAGGTTCAGTCCTCGGCATCTCCAACTAAAAAGGGTCCAGGCAAGTAGGCGTGAAGAACCTCAGCTTGAGACCCTGGAGAGCCATGAATGGGGCTGTGGCTGAGTGGTAGCGCATCTGCTCGGTAAGCAGAAGGTCCCAGGTTCAATCCCCGGCATCTCCAACTAAAAAGGGTCCAGGCAAGTAGGTGTGAACAACCTCAGCTGGAGACCCTGGAGAGCCACTGCCAGTCTGAGTAGACAAGACTGACTTTGAATCAGACCCAGGGAGCTTCATATGTTCATATATATGTTCATATATATGTTCATATGGTTATAGGATGGGGGAGACTTGTCTTAGGAGTAGTATGTGCGAAAAGGATTTAGGAGTATTAGTGGACCATACATGACTCAACAGTGTGATGCGGTGGCTAAAAAGGCAAATGCAATTTTGGGCTGTATCAACAGAAATCTAGTGTCTAGATCACATGATGTGATGTATTGCTTTACTCTGCTGTGGTAAGACCTTGTCTGGAGTATTGTGTTCAGTTTTGGGCACTGCATTTTAAGAAGGATCTAGACAAGCTGGAACGGGTCCAGAGGAGGGTGACGAAGATGGTGAGGGGTCTGGAGACCAAGTCCTGTGAGGAAAGGTTGAAGGAGCTGGGGATGTTTAGCCTGGAGAGGAGGCGGCTGAGAGGTGATAGGATCACCATCTTCAAGTCCTTGAAGGGCTGTCATATAGAGGATGATGTGGAGTTTTCTGTGGCCCCTGAAGGGTGGACCAGAACCAATGGGCTGAAATTAAATCAAAAGATCATGTGAAGTGATGGTATTGCTTTACTCTGCTCTGGTAAGACCTCACCTGGAGTATTGTGTTCAGTTTTGGGCACCACGTTTTAAGATGGATTTAGACAAGCTGGAACGGGTCCAGAGGAGGGTGACGAAGATGGTGAGGGATCTGGAGACCAAGTCCTGTAAAGAAAGGTTGAAGGAGCTGGGGATGTTTAGCCTGGAGAGGAGGCAGCTGAGAGGTGATAGGATCGCCATCTTCAAGGACTTAGAGAGTGGAATTATTTTCTGTGGCCCCAGAAGGTAGGACCAGAACCAACGGGTTGAAATAAAATCAAAAGAAACTCCAGCTCAACATGAGGAAGAACTTCCTGACCACTAGAGCGGTTCCTCAGTGGAACTTGCTTCCTCGGGAGGTGATGGGCCCCTGGGTTTTGGCCACTGTGTGACACAGAGTGTTGGACTGGATGGGCCATTGGCCTGATCCAAGATGGCTTCTCTTATGTTCTCATATCTAGGGCAGTGATGCTCTGTATTTTTAGTCCTGGGGGTTACAGTGGGAGGGATTCTGGCCACACTGATGGACCTGCTGATGGCCCCTGGGTTTTGGCCACTGTGTGACACAGAGCATTGGCCTGGATGAGCCATTGCCTTGATCCCGCACAGCTTCTCTTATGTTACCAGTTTGGTGTTGTGGTTAAGTGCCCAGACTCTTATCTGGGAGAACTGAGTTTGATTCCCCCACTCCTCCACATACTCCTGCTGATGCGACCTGGGGTCAGTTACAGTTCTCGCAGAGCAGTTCCTCTCAAGAGCAGTTTCTGTCAGAGCTCTCTCAGCCCCACCTGCCTCACAGGGTGTCCGTTGTGGGGAGGGGAAGGGAAAGGAGATTTGTAAGCTGCTCTGAGACTCCGTTGACTAGCAAAGGGTGGGGTATAAATCCAATCTCTTCTCTTCCTGGGAGGGGGGTGGTTTCTGGAGTTCTCTTACAGTCCACATTCCATGATTTTTTTTGGGGGGGGGGGGACTATTAAGGCAAGCCTTGCAGAGAAGCTGAGGAGGGATACTTTTGCAAAATCAGCCAATCACACATTTTCCCGGCTCTGGGAAGAGCAGGATTCTCAACATCTTGACAGGAAGCTGATGGGGAGGAAACGGTGGGAGGGCTCTCATGAGTCATGGAGGACTCTTGGCTGAACCCAGCGCAGCCTGTGTGCTGCTGGCAAGAGGGAGGAGAGAAACGGGTTTGCCCCTGAATCACAAGC
>NC_083225.1:192019972-192199972 GCF_032191835.1 Heteronotia binoei
GGGCAAACGCTTTGTATTGGTTTGCCCTCTTAACCCACCGACGACATCTATTTCAGCCCACTGTGTCTTATTCGCTCATCTGAAGAAGTATGCGTGCACACGAAAGCTTACGTTTGGAATAAAACTTAAAGGTGCAGCTTAACTCCCGCTTTGTTCAGCGGCTTCTGACCAACATGGCCGCCCGCTTGGATCTGCCTAGATTGTTTGAAATGGAAAAGGAATTGATTGTGTGTGTGTGTGTTAGGTGTGAAGGAGAATCGAGCCCAGGAGGTACCAAAGCCATAGTGGAGGGGATAATCGAAGAAGAGGAGGAGGAAGACGATAACGAGGACGGAGGGTCTGTGAACAAAAGGAAGAAAGACGATGACGCGGAGGTGAGCACACTTGGCTAGGGATGTAGAAGATAGACTTCCATCACAGTTTGGTGTGGTGGTTAAGCGCACGGACTCTTATCTGGGAGAACCGGGTTGGATTCCCCACTCCTCCACTTGCACCTGCTGGAATGGCCTTGGGTCAGCCAGAGCTCTCTTATCTGGGAGAACCGGGTTTGATTCCCCACTCCTCCACTTGCACCTGCTGGAATGGCCTTGGGTCAGCCAGAGCTCTCTTATCTGGGAGAACCGGGTTTGATTCCCCCCTCCTCCACTTGCACCTGCTGGAATGGCCTTGGGTCAGCCAGAGCTCTCTTATCTGGGAGAACAGGGTTTGATTCCCCCCTCCTCCACTTGCACCTGCTGGAATGGCCTTGGGTCAGCCAGAGCTCTCTTATCTGGGAGAACCGGGTTTGATTCCCCACTCCTCCACTTGCACCTGCTGGAATGGCCTTGGGTCAGCCAGAGCTCTCTTATCTGGGAGAACCGGGTTTGATTCCCCCCTCCTCCACTTGCACCTGCTGGAATGGCCTTGGGTCAGCCAGAGCTCTCTTATCTGGCAGAACCGGGTTTGATTCCCCCCTCCTCCACTTGCACCTGCTGGAATGGCCTTGGGTCAGCCATAGATCTCACAGAGGTTGTTCTTGAAAGGGCAGCTGCTGTGAGAGCCCTCTCAGCCCCACCTACCTCCCAGGGTCTCTGTTGTGTGGGGGAGGAAGGTAAAAGAGATTGTGAGCCGCTCTGAGACTCTGAGATTCAGAGTGAAGGGCGGGATATAAATCCGATATCATCATCATCTTCTTCTTCATCATCATCATCATATGTGTTGTAAAGCAGGGGGCCCCAATTTGGTGGCCTTGGGCACCACGGTCCCTGCTGACACATTTCGTATCACCTGCCAAGTGTTTTTGGGGAGGGAGGTGGGGGTGTTTGCTCAGCAAGGCTCCTGATTGGCCCCTGATTTAATCGGCTGTGGAGATTTTTGAAAACATTGCTTTGATAGCGCCACAAGGGCCTTCACTGTGTGACTGTAGGGAAGCTGTGGCAGCCATTTCCATGGCTGACTGGGCCTCCTGTGGCAGCCATTTTCATGGCTGACTGGGCCTCCTGCGGCAGCCATTTTATGGCATGCTGGGCCTTCTGCAGCAGCCATTTCCATGGCTGACTGGGCCTCCTGCGGCAGCCATTTTCATGGCTGACTGGGCCTCCTACGGCAGCCATTTTATGGCTTGCTGGGCATTCTGCAGCAGCCATTTTCATGGGTGGCTGGGCCTCCTGCGGCAGCCATTTTCATGGCTGACTGAGCCTCCTGCGGCAGCCATTTTCATGGCTGACTTGGCCTCCTGTGGCAGACATTTTCATTTTCATGGCTGACTGGACCTCCTGCGGCAGCCATTTTCATGACTGACTGGGCTTCCTGCGGCAGCCATTTTGTGGCTGTGCCCACCCCCTGTCTCAGAATTCCGAATGCACCTGCAGGCTCAGAAAGATTGAGACCCCTGGGTTAGAGTGCCATCCAAAGACTTGATTTGAATCCCAGTTCTCTTTCCGGTATGTAACCTCAGGCCAGTTGTTCTCTGTCAGCCTGCTCTCTCTTACGGGGCTGTGGTGAGGAGAAAATGGGGAAGAGGCCGTAAGGGTGCTGTGATCTTAGAGTAACAGTTGAGGAAGGCGATTGACGGATGAACAAGAAACAATGTCCAGAGCAAAGCAACAAAACAAGCTCCAGTTGGCGACCCCACAGGTACCCTTTGTAGGATTTCAGTTCTCCTTTTTTGAGAGCTGGAATCCGGTCTGGAGGTTTGGGGCCTGCTGAGGCGGCCCATGGTGGTTGCCACACTGTAGTTGAGAGATGTCGCTTCCCTCCTGTGTTGCCAGGATTTGAGCAGGCCTCTCTCGTTTCCTCACAGACCAAGAAAGAGCCAACGTACACGTGGCGAATTGAGCTTGCCCGGACGGAAAAGTACTGGGATGGCTGGTTCCGAGGGCTCTCCAACCTCTTCCTTAACTGCCCAGTTCCCAAACTGCTGCTCTTGGCTGGTAAGTACATTTTGGGTTTTTTTCCTCCACAAAAGAACGTAAGAGAAGCCATGTTGGATCAGGCCAATGGCCCGTCCAGTCCAACACTCTGTGTCACATAAGAACATAAGAGAAGCCCTGTTGGATCAGGCCAGTGGCCCCTCCAGTCCAACACTCTGTGTCACATAAGAACATCATAGAAGCCCTGTTGGATCAGGCCAGTGGCCCCTCCAGTCCAACACTCTGTGTCACATAAGAACATAAGAGAAGCCATGTTGGATCAGGCCAATGGCCCGTCCAGTCCAACACTCTGTGTCACATAAGAACATAAGAGAAGCCCTGTTGAATCAGGCCAACGGCCCCTCCAGTCCAACACTCTGTGTCACATAAGAACATAAGAGAAGCCCTGTTGGATCAGGCCAATGGCCCCTCCAGTCCAACACTCTGTGTCACATAAGAGAAGCCATGTTGGATCAGGCCAGTGGCCCATCCAGTCCAACACTCTGTGTCGCATAAGAACATAAGAGAAGCCCTGTTGGATCAGGCCAAGGGCACATCCAATCCAACACTCTGTGTCACATAAGAACATAAGAGAAGCCCTGTTGGATCAGGCCAGTGGCCCGTCCAGTCCAACACTCTGTGTCACACAGTGGCTCAAACCCAGAGACCCTCAGGAGGTCCACTGGTGGGGCCAGGACACTAGAAGCCCTCCCACTCTTGCCCCCCAAGCACCAAGAATACAGAGCATCACTGCCCCAGACATAAGAACATAAGAGAAGCCATGTTGGATCAGGGCCACGCCAACACCCTGTGACACACAGTGGCCAAAACCCAGGTGCCATCAGGAGGTCCACCAGCAGGGCCAGAACTCCAGAAGCCCTCCCACTCTTGCCCCCCAAGCACCAAGAAGACAGAAAATGGTTGCCTCAGATGTCATTTTCAATTAACTCTCTTTCCAACACCATTGAAGGGCTTTTTGATATAACGCATCATTTTCAAGTCGGCACTATACGTCTGAAGAGATTTCTTTTATAAACAGCTTCTGTTTTAAGGCTCACAAAACCTCTCAGTTCCTATATACTCTGATGAATTAGCAGGCATGAAAAGAGATTCCAGTCTCGGTTGCCTCTTGCCAGAAGTGTAGGGGGTGGTAAGGAAGGCTGAGGCCGATAGATGCATAAGAACATAAGAGGAAGCCCTACTGGATCAGGCCAGTGGCCCATCCCGTCCAACACACTCTGTGTCACACAATGACCAAAAAACCAGGTGCCATCAGGAGGCCTGTCAGTGGGGTCAGGACACTAGAAGCCCTCTTCAGAGAGTCAGTTTGGTGTAGTGGTTAAGTGTGCGGATCTTATCTGGGAGAACCGGGTTTGATTCCCCCACTCCTCACTTGCACCTGCTAGCATGGCCTTGGGCCAGCCATAGCTCTGGCAGAGGTTGTCCTTGAAAGGGCAGCTGCTGTGAGAGCCCTCCCCAGCCCCACCCACCTTACAGGGTGTCTGTTGCGGGGGAGGAAGGTAAAGGAGATTGTGAGCCGCTCTGAGACTCTTCAGAGTGGATATAAATCCAATATCTTCATCTACCTCACAGGTGTCTGTTGTGGGGGGGAAGGTAAAGGAGATTGTGAGCCGCTCTGAGACTCTTCAGAGTGGATATAAATCCAATATCTTCATCTACCTCACAGGGTGTCTGTTGTGGGGGGGAAGGTAAAGGAGATTGTGAGCCACTCTGAAACTATTCAGAGTGGAGGGCAGGATATAAATCCAATATCTTCATCTACTCACAGGGTGTCTGTTGTGGGGGAGGAAGGTAAAGGAGATTGTGAGCCGCTCTGAGACTCTTCGGAGTGGAGGCGGGATATAAATCCAATATCTTTATCTGCTCACAGGGTGTCTGTTGTGGGGGAGGAAGATAAAGGAGATTGTGAGCCACTCTTGAGACTCCTTGGAGTGGAGGGCGGGATATAAATCCAATATCTTCATCTGTCTCACAGGGTGTCTGTTGTGGGGGAGGAGGTAAAGGAGATTGGGAGCCGCTCTGAGACTCTTCAGAGTGGAGGGCGGGATATAAAGTCCATATCATCATCTTCTTCTGTTTACATTCAGCAGAAATGAATGCAGCAGCTTCTGTTGCTTCATGCTGCATATCAGAATGCTCCTGACATTGTTGGGGGGGGGGGAACCCTGCATGCAGAAAGCTAGCAAGCCAGGAAAACATTGGACTTCTCCCTGACTTGCTACATCAATATGGTGCGGGGGGGATTTTAATTGTGGAGGAACAAAATTCATCCTGTTTTACCTTTTACCATTGCTGATGAGCATAAATTTGTGTACATCCTTTAAACAGGAGCATGGGAGAACTCCTTGCCCTTCCCAATGTCTCTTGGCCTCCTCCTGGTTCCAAGAGGGGTTTGGGGTTTTTTTTGGTACATTTCTCCCCTGTTAGTTCTTCATGCTCTCCATAATACCTTCTCTCTCCCCCTCCCCCCCCCCCAATTTACTTTTGTAGGTGTTGATCGGCTGGATAAAGATTTAACGATTGGCCAAATGCAGGGTAAGTCTTGAATATTTTACGCTATCGCCGTTTCCTGAATATTTTGTCGCTTCACAAGGGGTCGAATAGAAGGTGATGTGATTGTGGCAGGTTTTGGGCTGCATAGTTACCGATCGGGCTTTTTTTTTTTTTAGCAGGAACTGCTTTGCATATTAGGCCACGCCCTCAGTGTAGCCAATCTTCCTGGAGCTTACAGTAGGTCCTGTACTGGCGAGCCCTGTAAGCTCTTGGAGGATTGGCTGCTTCAGGGAGGTGTGGCCAAACATGCAAAGAATTTGTGCTACAAAAGAAGCTGAGAGAGAGGGCAAGTGGGGGGGGAAGGAAGGAAGGAAGGAAGGAAGGAAGGAAGGAAGGAAGGAAAGCTTTTTTGTAGCAGGAACGCCTTTGCATATTAGGCCGCACACACACAGCCCCGATGTAGCCAATCTTACTGGAGCTTATGGAAGGCCCTGTAAGAAGTGCCCTGATAGCTCTTGGAGGATTGGCTACATCAGTAGGGTGTGGCCTAATGTGGCAAAGGAGTTCTGCTATAAAAAAAGAGGGAGGGAGAGGGATGGATGGCTTTTTTGTAGCAGGAGCTCCTTTGCACATTAGGCCACACCCTCCTGATGTAGACTTGACTCGCCATGGCAACCAGAAATTTCATTAGTATTAGAAAATGCAGCCGTCAGACTTCAAAATCATGACGTCTGAAGAATGAGCCTGCCTTTTGAAATGTTTAGGGGAAGTGCTGGGGCTAAGTAGTAGAGCATCCGCTTGGCCAGCAGAAGGTCCCAGGTTCAATCCCCGGCATCTCCAGCTAAAAGGGACCAGGCAGGAGGTGATGGGAAAGACCTCTGCCTGAGACCCTGGAGAGCCATGGAGAGGGGCCATAGCTCAGTGGCAGAGCCTCTGCTTGGCATGCAGAAGGTCCCAGGTTCAATCCCCGGCATCTCCAGCTAAAAGGACCAGGCAGGAGGTGATGGGAAAGACCTCTGCTGAGACCCTGGAGAGCACCTGCCAGTCCGAGTAGACAATGCTGACCTTGATGGGCTGAGGGTCTGAGTCAGTATAAAGCAGCTTCATGTGTGTTCCTGTTGATTTGTGCAGCTTTTTTTTTTCGGGGGCGGGGGGTGGGGGGGACGAGACGGTGTTGGCTTCTGGAGACAAAGGCTTAGTCTAAGGATTGTGGGAGCCAGGTAGAGCAAAGCATTCTGGGAGTCATCCCGCGCCTTCCCTTCTCCATCCTACAGGCAAATTCCAGATGCAAGTCCTTCCTCAGTGTGGCCACGCCGTTCACGAGGACGCCCCCGACAAAGTGAGTGCTCCCTGAGGCTTGTGCGCCGCCATCTTAAGAACATAAGAGAAGCCATGTTGGATCAGGCCAGTGGCCCATCCAGTCCAACACTCTGTGTCACACAGTGGCCAAAAAACCCAGGTGCTGTTAGGAGGTCCATCAGTGGGGTCAGGACACTAGAAGCCCTCCCACTGTTGCCCCCCCCCCCCCCCAGCACCAAGAAGACAGAGCCTCACTGCCCCAGAGAGAAGAACATAAGAGAAGCCATGTTGGATCAGGCCAATGGCCTATCCAGTCAACACTCTGTGTCACACAGTGGCCAATATATATGTGCTGCTTCAGTGTTCAACTGGAAGGGAGGGCAGAATCCTAGCTTGCGTTGGGGATGGAGCACAGTAACTGGTTTTCTGTGAAGAAAGAAGGGGGCCTGTTGAAAATGTTCTCCTCATGCCAATTTTACCAGGAGATCCGGGCAAGGTTAATTAATTAGTCCCTTAATAAGTAGATTCCAGGGCCATTCCAGCCTTCCTCTTTTTGAGGTCACTGGGAAGTTTCTAAATGGAAGTGGACCCACAGATTACAGGTCCTTGTATAAAGTTCTTTTCAATTGCACCTAACGTTCGCAAAGCTATATTATGTTCTGAAGCCACATTTTAATTGCTGTTTTATATACCCTGTTTCCTACCGTTATCTTATGCGACATTTGAATATTTTGTAAATATTTTAGCTTTGTTTTTTTTAGCGTTTGTAATTTTTTTTCTGATTTGTGCTGGTCGTCGACCGTATTCAAATCGAACGAACGAACCCAAATCTAAACAGTGTAATACAGGGCTAAGCTGCCTATAACACAATTCATTAAAATGTATAACGTGTAATATAAAGCACACACAAAAATAAATTTTAAAACGTATTGTCTGAATATCAGACTGCATAAAATTTGCAGACCATGTAAAATTTCACATATGATGGACTTCCGATCACCACAATAACCGTGCGCATTTTGGCCCCTAAGAGCAGGGGTCCTCAAACTTTTTAAATAGGGGGCCAGTTCACTGTCCCTCAGACTGTTGGAGGGCTGGACTGTTGTGGTGGCTGCCGTTACTGTACAAGGCCGCGGGCCGTCAGTTCTCCGTCTTCTGCATCTCTCTCCCTTCCCCACACCACACACCCCAGCCTGGGAACTCACCTCACCTCAGTATCGCCTCACACTCTGTCTCTGCCGCCTCAGCCCAGTGCCGGAAGTGTGCATTGCTAACGCGAGTTTAGGTCAAACGTCACTTCCGGTCTGATTTTGCCATAACCCGGCGGGCCGCATCTGGCCCGCGGGCCGTAGTTTGAGGTCCCCTGCCTAAGAGCGTTCCTCAGTGGTCAATATATAAAATGTGCAAAGACACACATCCGGGAATAAAAATGATAGAAAGCCAGGCATTGCTTCTGGAATGATCAAATAAAGAGAAAAGGGAAGAAAAACAAAATTATTATATGCGTTAATTTTTTAATGTGATTTTTACTGTTTTATTTTATTTTATTTTACTTAAAAAGATTTTGTGAGCTGCTGTTGCCTTACATGATTTGCGATGACTTAAAATTATATAAAGGATGTCATAGCTGGATAGTCCTGAAGACTTCACCCGCACATCAGAATATCTGCTTTTATGGTTCTCTTAAAAACAAGAATAAATAAATAATGAATATCCAGCTATGTATGTGTATCCATCAGATGTACATGTGAAATTGTATACGGTAAATAATCTGCAGCCTGATATTCGGACAGTATGTTTTAAAGTTTCTTTTTTGTGTCCTGAGTTTGATCCCGGCGGAAGCTGGGTTCAGGTAGCCGGCTCAAGGTTGACTCAGCCTTCCATCCTTCCCAGGTCTGTCAGATGAGTGTAGATGACTGGGAAAGAGTAGATGACTGGGGAAGGCACCCCGTCAAAAGTCTGCCGGGAAAACGTCTTGATGCGACGTCACCCCAGAGTCGGAAATGACTGGTGCTTGCACAGGGGACTACCATGACTTTTATGTTTTATATTAAATTGTTATACATTATAGGCAGCTGGACCCTCTATTACGCTGGGGTTCTGTGAATGTCAGATTATCTTCTTTTTTCTTTTTTTCTTTTTTTTTAATACATGATAAGTATTTAGGGCTCAGTGGCAGAGCATCTGCTTGGTAAGCAGAAGGTCCCAGGTTCAATCCCCGGCATCTCCAAAAAAGGGTCCAGGCAAATAGGCGTGAAAAACCTCAGCTTGAGACCCTGGAGAGCCGCTGCCAGTCTGAGAAGACAATACTGACTTTGATAGACCGAGGGTCTGATTCAGTATAAGGCAGCTTCATATGTTCATATGTTCAAGTTTATTTTAGAAATTCCAAGTTACACAGAACTCTGTGGGGTGAAGTGATATCAAGTCGATTAATTCCACATAAAACAAAATTCTACCGTGCATAAAGTGCTATGGTAGATAACATTTTAGAACATCTTATTTAGCATTTAAGATAACATCCAGTTCACCAATCAGTCAGTCATTCAATCAATAGATAAATAATTTATCCTTAGAAGATATTTATTTAACTGGTAATTGGGCTAGAATTTTGATTCTTAAACTAAGAATAATGCCTTGCTCCATCCCAAGCCAAACAAAAGGGAATATTTAAATACAAAGAGAAAGAGGTGGGGGGGGATAGCATTACAGTGAGAGAATTATAGAATTATAGTGAGAGAAACTGAAGGTAAGTCGTGTTAATAGATAAGATGTTTTTAGATTTAGTCTATCCCAGAAACGGAAGTCCTTTTTCTTCAAAAGATGCGACCTTGGGGTAAATGTCGAACAAGGAAAGTTGTGCCGGGATTTTCTCCACAATTAAAGTGTCCCAGATTTTTGTAAACCAGAGTTCATGCGTCAGATTGTCTTTGTTGGGTCTGGGGAAACGGAGGCCGTGTCTTTCCTCACCAGCTGCCTTCCTTTTCCTTCCTAGGTAGCTGAGGCAGTCGCCACCTTCCTGATCCGTCACCGGTTTACAGAACCCATCGGTGGATTCCAGTGGTGAGGCTCGTGGGAAGGGCAGTGTGGCTGGGAGGGGCGGGCCTCGATCCCTTCTCGTTCAAGCGTTCCTGCCAGTGCCGGATTAAACCCTGTGGAGGCCCCTAGTTAGTCAAAATCTCGGGGAGGGGAGGCCCTCGCAAATTATCTCAGAGTAGGAGCACCTGCCCCGCTGCCTCTGGCCTCCACTGCATCGTGCAAGCACCTTCTCAAAAGCCCATTTGACAAAGCTGCAAGGGAGAGAGAGGCAAACTTGGCGATGGGGGAGCCGCGGGGGAGTGAGAGGCAAACTTGGCGACGGGGGAGCCGTGGGGGGGGAGAGAGGCAAACTTAACGACGGGGGAGACGCGGGGGGGGAGAGAGGCAAGCGTGGCAATGGGGGAGCTGTGGGGGAGAGAGAGGCAAACTTGGCGACGGGGGAGCCGTGGGGGGAAGAGAGGCAAACTTGGCGACGGGGGAGCCGTGGGGGAGAGAGAGGCAAACTTGGCGACGGGAGAGCTGTGGGGGAGAGAGAGGCAAACTTGGTGACGGGGGAGCTGTGGGGGAGAGAGAGGCAAACTTGGTGACGGGAGAGCTGCGTGGGAGAGAGAGGCAAGCGTGGCGACGGGGGAGCTGTGGGGGAGAGAGAGGCAAGCGTGGCGACGGGGGAGCTGTGGGGGACAGAGAGGCAAGCGTGGCGACGGGGGAGCCGTGGGGGACAGAGAGGGGAACGTGGCGACGGGGGAGCTGTGGGGGAGAGAGAGGCAAGCGTGGCGATGGGGGAGCTGTGGGGGAGAGAGAGGCAAACTTGGCGACGGGGGAGCTGCGGGGGAGAGAGAGGCAAACTTAACGACGGGGGAGACGGGGGGGGAGAGAGGCAAGCGTGGCGATGGGGGAGCTGTGGGGGAGAGAGAGGCAAGCGTGGCGACGGGGGAGCTGTGGGGGAGAGAGAGGCAAGCGTGGCGATGGGGGAGCCGTGGGGGAGAGAGAGCGGAATGTGGCGACGGGGGAGCTGTGGGGGAGAGAGAGGCAAACTTGGCGACGGGGGAGCTGCGGGGGAGAGAGAGGCAAACTTGGCGATGGGGGAGCCGTGGGGGGGAGAGAGGCAAACTTGGCGATGGGGGAGCCGCGGGGGGGAGAGAGGCAAACTTGGCGATGGGGGAGCTGTGGGGGAGAGAGAGGCAAACTTGGCGATGGGGGAGCTGTGGGGGAGAGAGAGGCAAGCGTGGCGATGGGGGAGCCGTAGGGGAGAGAGAGGCAAGCGTGGCGACGGGGGAGCTGTGAGGGAGAGAGAGGCAAGTGTGGCGACGAGGGAGCCGCGGGGGGGGAGAGAGGCAAACTTGGCGACGGGGGAGCCGTGGGGGGGAGAGAGGCAAACTTGGCGATGGGGAAGCCGCGGGGGGGGAGAGAGGCAAACTTGGCGACGGGGGAGCTGTGGGGGAGAGAGAGGCAAACTTGGCGACGGGAGAGCTGCGTGGGAGAGAGAGGCAAACTTGGCGACGGGAGAGCTGCGTGGGAGAGAGAGGCAAACTTGGCAATGGGGGAACTGTGGGGGAGAGAGAGGCAAGCGTGGCGATGGGGGAGCCGCGGGGAGGGAGAGAGGCAAACTTGGCGACGGGAGAGCTGCGTGGGAGAGAGAGGCAAACTTGGCAATGGGGGAACTGTGGGGGAGAGAGAGGCAAGCGTGGCGATGGGGGAGCCGCGGGGAGGGAGAGAGGCAAACTTGGCGACGGGAGAGCTGTGGGGGGGAGAGGCAATTTTGGCGACAAGGGAGCCGCGGGGGAGAGAGAGGCAAACTTGGCGACGACACCAGCAGCCGTCGCACCAGGCAAGATAGGCAGAGAGTGGCTCAGTTGCTGGCTGCACATGCAGGCTGGGAGGGCTGCAGGCGGGGGAAGAATGTGGGGGAAACCAGCCTGGGGCCCCTAAAAGCGTGGGGACCCATCGGCCAGTGCCTGCTTGGCCTCGTTGTTAATCCAGCCCCAGTTCTTGCCACTCTTGGGCTCCTTTGGGTGGTGAAAGGCGGGGTTTAAATCTCATCTCTTCCTCTTCAGTGCCAGCCAGGTGGGAAAGGGCAGTCTGAAACTGGAGAAATACACAAGCAGGAAGAGATCTTTCATATGGAGGCGAGATCTTACAGCCAGGGCTTTTTTTTTTTGTAGCTGGAACTCCTTTGCCTATTAGGCCACACACACACACACACACCCCTGATGCAGCCAATCCTCCTGCTGCTTACAGCAGGCCTTGCACGAAGAGGCCTGCAAGCTCTTGGAGGATTGGCTACATCAGGGAGGTGTGACCTAATATCAGGGCTTTTTTTATAGCAGGAACTCATTTGCCTATTAGGCCACACACCCCTGATGCAGCCAATCCTCCCGGAGCTTACAGGAGGACCTGCACGAAGAGACCTGCAAGCTCTTGGAGGATTAGCCACATCAGGGACGTGTGGCCTAATATCAGGGCTTTTTTTACATCAGGACCTCCTTCGCATATTAGGCCACCCCCACCCCCAACCCCGATGCAGCCAATCCTCCTGGAGCTTACAGCAGGCCCTGCACTAAGAGCCCTGCAAGCTCTTGGAGGATTGGCTACGCCAGGGAGGTGTGCCCTAATAGGCAAAGGAGTTCCTGCTACAAAAAAAAGCCCTACTAAGTTACAGCGCTCGTGACGCTTCCCGTCCTCCGAGGAGCTTAGGGTGGTGTCTGATTTGCCTCTCCTGTCTTTTAGCTTCACAGCGCCCCCATGAGGTAGAGGCTGGGTTGGCAATATGACTGGCCCCATGTCACCCGGCGAGGTTCGTGACAGAGCGGGGATTCGAATCCGGGTCTCCCCAGGTCAAGACTGACATTCTGACTGTGGCGCACTGCGTCGGCTTCCTGATTCTCCACATGGTTCACTTGTCATTTGTTAGTTTTAGAAGAGAGCCAGTTTGGTGTAGCGGTTAAGCGTGTGGACCCTTATCTGGGAGAGCCGGGTTTGATTCCCCCACTCCTCCAGTTGCAGCTGCTGGAATGGCCTTGGGTCAGCCGTAGCTTTCATAGGAGTTGTCGTTGAAAGGTCAGCTTCTATCAGAGCTCTCTCAGCCCCACCCACCTCACAGGGTTTCTGTTGTGGGGGGAGAAGATAGAGAAGATTGTTAGCCGCTCCGAGTCTCTGATTCAGAGAGAAGGGCGGGGTATAAATCTGCAGTCTTCTTCTAGTTAAGCTGCACCTTTCTCCCTAAGGAGACCGACATTCAGGGCTTTTCTTGGTAGCAGGAACTCCTTTGCCTATTAAGCCACACCCCCATGATGTAGCCAATCCTCCCGGAGCTTACAATAGGCCCTGTACGAAGAGCCCTGCAAGCTCTTGGAGGATTGGCTACATCGTGGGGGTGTGGCCTAATAGGCAAAGCAGTTCCTGCTATGATAAAAGCCTTGCTGGTGTCATTCTCTGTTTTCTTCCCACAACCATCCAGTGCAGCAGGTTGGGATGAGAACCTGTTAACTTTCCCGAGGCCCATCCGATGAGCTTCCGAGGCAGAATGGGAATTCGAACTTGGGTCTCCCTGATCCTAAACTGACACTAACTACCAGGGCTTTTTTTGTAGCCTGAACTCCTTTTTGCCTATTAGGCCAGACATCCCTGATGTAGCCAATCCGCCAGGAGCTTGCAGTAGGCCCTGTAAAAAGAGCCCTGTAAGCTCCAGGAGGATTGGCTACATCAGAGGGGCGTGGCCTAATATGCAAAGGAGGCCCTGCTGCAGAAAAAGCCCTGCTAACTGGAGAGCCAGTTTGGTGTAGTGGTTAAGTGTGTGGACCCTTATCTGGGAGAACCGGGTTTGATTCCCCACTCCTCCACTTGCACCTGCTAGCATGGCCTTGGGTCAGCCATAGCTCTGGCAGAGGTTGTCCTTGAAAGGGCAGCTGCTGTGAGAGCCCTCTCCAGCCCCACCCACCTCACAGGGTGTTTGTTGTGGGGGAGGAAGGGAAAGGAGATTGTGAGCCGCTCTGAGACTCTTCGGAGTGGAGGGCAGAATATAAATCCAATATCTTCATCTACCTCACAGGGTGTCTGTTGTGGGGGAGGAAGGCAAAGGAGATTGTGAGCCGCTCTGAGACTTTTCGGAGTGGAGGGCGGGATATAAATCCAATATCATCTTCTTCTTCTTCTAACTGCTACAACCACACTGGCTCTCGATACGTTGTGTTACGTTAGCCGGGGGCTCTTTTTCTAGCAGGGGCTCCTCTGCATATTAGGCCACGCCCCTCTGATGTAGCCAATCCTCCAAGAGCCTAGAGGGCTCTTAGTACAGGGCCTTCTGTTAGCTCCAGGCCTGGCTACATCAGGGGGGCGTGGCCTAATATGCAGAGGAGCTCCTGCTAGAAAAAGAGCCCTGACGTTAGCTCTTAGGGGGCGATGCGCCGCAGTGATTCTGTTGAGATCTTACAGTGCTCTCTCTTTCTCTCCCCCCTGCAGCGTCTTTCCCGCTTGTTAATGTCCCGGCGTCCTCCGGCACCGACTCCCGTTGTAAATAAAAGCGCCCCAGGGGCCAAAGTGGCGTTCTTCTGTATCCTTCTCATTTTCCCCGGTTAGCGCCAGACCCCCCCTCGCTTCGAATTTGGTCAACGGCTAGATCTCTGTCCCCTCCCGCCGAAACGATCCGGCTCACCTGTCACCCGGCAGGGCTCTTCCCTTCGCCTGAGGAAGCCGTCTTGCCGTTTGCGCTCGATCTCTGCGAATCCACGTGCGTCCGCCAGCGACTGGCCAAACATTTCTCCGCGGGCTCGAACGTCGCACCCGAATCTGAAAATTCTAAGGCCCTCTTCCCCAGAAGAATACATTCGTTACTTCCCTCCGTTTGTCCTGGTGTGTGTATGTGTGTTCTCGCCAAGAAAGGGGGGGGGGAGCTGCCGTCTTGAAAAACCTGTGTCTGTCTAGTTACTGGTTTCCCCAAACCTTTAGCTGTTTAGATCCAAATAGGCAGCCGTGTTGGTCTGAAGTAGTCGAACAAAATAGGAGTCAATTTCACCTTTAAGACCAACTTAGTTTTATTCAGAACGTAAGCTTTCGTGTGCATGCATACTTCTTCAGAGGAATGAGGTACAGTAAGCAGAGCCACATACAGCTGGTGGGGTTTGGAATGCCAAGTGGTACAGAGTTAAAAACCAATAGCAGAAGAGTAAAATTAACAAAATCAGAAAACCTTTGATCTGGTTTGAATAGCTATTTAGCTATTCATGGCAGAGCGGGAATTCAAATCCGGGCCTCCCCAGGTCAAGACTGACGTTCTCACCGCGGCACGCTGCGTCGGCTTCCTGATTCTCCACGTGGTAGTCAGCCTAGACTACTATTCTCCTCCTGTAGTTTGGTGAACGCATTTGTGCAGACCTGCAGAGGTGCAGAATGCATTTCACCGGCTGGCGTGTTGTGACCTGCGAGGTGCGGGACGATCTCCTCGGGTTTCCACTGCCCCTGACAGCTAAAACAGGCATATGTCCGTTCCGGTGGGGCTTTTTCCTGGCTGATGGGCTTAAGTCTGATTTGGTGACAGTTTGAGCCCGTCTGCTTTAGGGGGCGCCAAATGAGCGACGGTCCTCCAAGGGGAATGCGAATTCCAAGATGGCGGTTTCCCAGCCCGATGTTCACGGCACTGTAGGGTTTCCAGTTTGTTCTGGGGCATTTGGCTGTGGGATTTAGTTCTTCTTGGAGAGCCAGTTCGGTGTAGTGGTTAAGTGTGTGGACTCTTTTATCTGGGAGAATAATAATAATAATAATAATAAATTTTATTTCTACCCCGCCCTCCCCGCAAAGCAGCTCAGGGCGGCTAACAGTAAGTAGTATATTAACATAAATAGTAAAACCGGGTTTGATGCCCCACTCCTCCACTTGCACCTGCTGGATTGGCTTGGGTCAGCCAGAGCTCTGGTAGAACCGGGTTTGATTCCCCGCTCCTCCACTTGCAGCTGCTGGAATGGCCTTGGATCAGCCAGAGCTCTCTTATCTGGGAGAACCGGGTTTGATTCCCCACTCCTCCACTTGCAGCTGCTGGAATGGCCTTGGATCAGCCAGAGCTCTCTTATCTGGGAGAACCGGGTTTCATTCCCCACTCCTCCACTTGCCACTGCTGGAATGGCCTTGGGTCAGCCAGAGCTGTCTTATCTGGGAGAACCGGGTTTCATTCCCCACTCCTCCACTTGCAGCTGCTGGAATGGCCTTGGGTCAGCCATAGCTCTGGCAGAGGTTGTCCTTGAAAGGGCAGCTGCTGTGAGAGCCCTCTCAGCCCCACCCACCTCACAGGGTGTCTGTTGTGGGGGAGGAAGGTAAAGGAGGTTGTGAGCCGCTCTGAGACTCTTTGGAGTGGAGGGCGGGATATAAATCCAATATCATCTTCTTCCCCATTCATATACACCTAAACCACACAGAACTAGCCAGAAGGAAGAAGGGGGTGAGTCTCAGGACAGGGCTGAAGAAAAGAACCAACCTCAGACTTTGAGGCCCTTTTTCACTACTACAGGGCCTCAAAGTCAGCAGCAAGGCCCTCGGGCTACATCCTTACTCCCCCCCCCCCCATTGCAGGAAAACCTAAACTTGAACTCGAGCTCCGTCGAAGTCACCCTTGGCCAGTTCATTAGGTCACGGGGATGGGAACACGCAGTCTTGGAATTGCCTCTTCCTTTTGGAGGCCGTTCCCCTGCCCCCTATGCCTGGAGAAACCTTGAGCGGTGCGCAGAGCGGTGTGTTCAGAATGTCCCATCAGAATCCGCCGTTTGCAACGGAGGCTGCTGAGAGGATCTAGCCTGCTCCGTGCTCTCCGGGATCCTTCTGTTGAATTTTGTTAGTCAGGGCTGGCCCTCCCACTACGCAAATTAGGCATTCGTCTAGGACAGGGTTTCTCAAACTTTTCCCCTCTGTGGCCCGGTTCCTTCCCTTGGTCCGGGCGGAGGACGCTCAGGGAGCGATACAGAGACTGCGTGCCGCCTAGGAGCTTTCCCCACCCTCTCTGATGTTTCTGAACATCAGAGAGGGACAGGAGAGGGCTTCTGGCCAGCGCGCAGTCTCAGTATTGCTCCCTGATCGTCCTCCAGGTGGAGGAGGATCAGGGAATGATACAGACACTGCACACCGGCTAGGAGCTTTCCCCGCCCTCTCTGATGTTTCTGAACATCAGAGAGGGCTTCTGGCCAGCGCGCAGTCTCAGTATTGCTCCCTGATCGTCCTCCGGGTGGAGGAGGATCAGGGAATGATACAGACACTTCACACCGGCTAGGAGCTCTCCCCACCCTCTCTGATGTTTCTGAACAACAGAGAGAGATGAGGAAGGGCTTCTGGCCAGCACGCAGTGTCCGTAGCACTCTCTGAGTGCTGCAAGCAGCGGCAGTGTGGGGGACAGGTGCCGAAGCGCAGCGTGGCACGCAGCGCCAAAGATAGGATGGAGGGTCGAGGAGGCTGTCAGGCTGCCCCATGGTGACCTGCTATTGAGGCTTCTGTGGCCCAGTACCGGGTCGCGACCCTGCAAATGGGAAACACTGGTCTAGGGCACCGAGCTGGGGAGGGCGTCCAATTGGACCCTCCAGGCCCAGCGCCATAGGCAAAAGCCCAAATTTTGCTGCCCGGGTTGGCCTGGCACCCTCCCCCACCTGCTCTCTGATGACTCCGATCGTCAAGAGAGCAAGCAGCAAGAGCCCTGCCTGGCCAGCGCGCAGTCTCTGTAGCGTTCCCTGACTGTCCTCCACGTTTGGGCGGAAGATGCTCAGAGAGCGCTACAGAGACTGCACGCCAGCCACGCACCCTCCCTGCCCACTCTCTGATGGTTGAGGTCATCAGAGAGTGGGCGGGCAGGGCACGTGGCTCGCACAGTCTCTGTGGGGCAGGGAGAGTGAGGGCGGGGAAGTAGCAAGCCTGCCTGGGGCGCCCAGCGCCCTAGGGCTGGTCCTGTTGGCAGTGGTGTGGAAATCCTCAGAGTGGAGCACTAAGAAACATGCAACCAGGGCCGTGAAGGCTCTCGCGGCTTCCTTTATGCCTCTGTGGATGTTCTGCAAGAGATCTTCCCGACCTCTGGGAAGAGAGGTGTGGCCATATGGGGAAGAATAGGTCACAGCATCTACCCAGGCTTAGGAGAGCTTCTTAGAATCATAGAGTTGGAAGGGACCTCCAGGGTCATCTAGTCCAACCTCCTGCACAATGCAGGAAACTCACAAACACCTCCCCCTAAATTCACAGGATCCTCATTGCTGTCAGATGGCCACCTAGCCTCTGTTGAAAAACCTCCAAGGAAGGAGAGCCCACCACCTCCCGAGGAGGAAGCCTGTTCCACTGAGGAACCGCTCTAACAGTCAGGAAGTTCTTCTTGTTTCCTATGAGATCCGTAAGCAGAGTGGGGCTTTCTTTCCTGGAGCTGAGTCCCCTGAAATTTTGAGGAAGGGGGGGAGGGGGAGAGAGAAATGGTGGTTTGGGACTCTCATGAACGGTGGAGGAGGAAGGGGGCAAGCTGGGTGTCCTGCAGCAGGGCAGTTGTGGTGTCCCCACATGCGCTCTCAGTTCTACTGATACTGAAACCCTCAATTGAAGTTTATGGCCACTGTCAGAGACAGACTGTAGGATTACAAGCCTGTTTTTCTCACGGAGAAGTCTGGAAATATCTCTCCGGTGGGTCAGGTGTGCAGGGACATATCGGCGACTCGGGGATCCGCGCGGAGTTTTGCGTGGGACGTGCCTGCACGAGTTTGCGTGTGCAACACCGTTCCTGTGTCCCCGGGAGCGTGGCTCAGAGAGCCATAGCCTTCATCCGCCAGGTACGTTTTCCACGGTGCCCTTACAGCTCGCAAGACACCCCCCCTTCCCCCGTGAGTCCCTGCTTTTCTGTCACGCTGGTGGTTAAAGGGAAGCCACCGCCTAGGTTCTCCGATAGTGGCCTTCACCTTCCCGGAGATGCCGCGTTGACCTTGTGCTAGAACAGTGGCAGGGGTGCGGGTCAGCATTTTTTTTTTGGAGGGGGGTGCATATTCCACTAGGGGGTCTAACCCTCCCCCTTCCACCACCACCCGCCTTTCCGCTTGCTGTGACTCCCTAGTGGCCACATCAGGATCCTCCCAGGGCCTGAAGGTATCGGGAGACCTTGTCCTCTCCACATCACCGGTTCAAATCCCTGTCGTCGTCAAACAGATAAACAGGACCGGATCTACACGTTTTTTTAGCGGGGGGGGGGGGGGAATTTAAAAATGGCGCCCCCCTATGGGCCATTCTATCTTATGGTGCCATATCCAATTTGGCGACAGCGCCCGGGGCAATTATCCCCTTCTGCCCCCTCCCCGTTAGAGCCAGCCCTGCAGATAAACGAAGGACTTAGGACTCTCTGCGGTCTGTGGGAATGCCCCTTCCATTCCACAGATCTCGAGAGCGAGCCCAGGAGGAACGCGGTGCTTCTTTGAGCGACTTGAGATCTCTTCTGCGCTCTTGCAGGTGCTTGGGGGTTGCCCTGGACTGAGCCCCCTTAGTGGAGGCAGAGCAGAGCATCAGTGCAAATATCGCCGCTTCACAGGATCCTCATTGCTGTCAGAT
The DNA here is from genome assembly GCF_032191835.1 of Heteronotia binoei. Taxonomy (NCBI): domain Eukaryota; kingdom Metazoa; phylum Chordata; class Lepidosauria; order Squamata; family Gekkonidae; genus Heteronotia; species Heteronotia binoei. Next base: position 192,038,755 of record NC_083225.1, read on the forward strand.
GGCCATCTAGCCTCTGTTGAAAAACCTCCAAGGAAGGAGAGCCCACCACCTCCCGAGGAATCATAGAATCATAGAGTTGGAAGGGACCTCCAGAGTCATCTAGTCTAACCCCCTGCACAATGCAGGAAACTCACAAACTCCTCCCCCCTACATTCACAGGATCCTCATTGCTGTCAGATGGCCATCTAGCCTCTGTTGAAAAACCTCCAAGGAAGGAGAGCCCACCACCTTCTGAGGAATCATAGAATCATAGAGTTGGAAGGGACCTCCAGAGTCATCTAGTCTAACCCCCTGCACAATGCAGGAAACTCACAAACACCTCCCCCTAAATTCACAGGATCCTCATTGCTGTCAGATGGCCCCACCAGCCTGACAGAAAGGTGAAGGCCACTTAACCGTTTCCTTCAAACTCGGTCCCGTTCCCCGGTTGACCCTTTCCTTTTCCTCTCGGCGTGTGTATGTATATACATAGTGATGTCCTTTAAAATCCCACACCCTGCGCCCCTCCTTCGGCTGCTGTTGGGAGTCGGAGCAGCAGGGACGATCCATCGGCTGACGCAGCACAAGCCAACAGTCGTCCCCTCCCCACACCCATGTTTTCTTCCTGGGGGCTCTTTGTGGGAATGCAGAAGTTGCCTCCATCTCCCCCAGACTCAGGCGCCAGCCGAGCACGCCCCTGCCTGCCTGCCTCCCCCGCACAAGGAAGTCTGGCCTTAAACTGGTTTCACGAGGGCAGATTCTCTGTTCTGTGGACCCCTTAAGGATAACACACATTAAACTTTATTTTTTTGTTTTGTTTTGTTTTCGCATCCTGTACTGTTGGCTTTTAGGGGGGAAATAATTCTCTTCTTTTTTTTTGTTTGTTAACCCCCTGTTAATGACGACGACGACCCTTGTTTTATGAAAATAAATATTTCGCTACCTGCTGTGGTGTGGTTGTATTTTATGGCTGAGGTCTCCCAAGAATTCAGCAAAAGGGGGAGACGTTAATCTAAGATTAACACATGGAATTCACTGCCACAGGAGGTGGCGGCGGCTACAAGCATACACGACTTCAAGCGAGGATTGGATAAGCATCTGGAACAGAGGTCCATCAGTGGCTCTTAGCCATACAGTATTGCTGGAACACACTGTCTGGGGCAGTGATGCTCTGTATTCTTGGTGCTTTGGGGGGGCACAGTGGGAGGGCTTCTAGTGTCCTGGCCCCACCGATGGGTTTCTTGATGTCACCTGGTTTTTTGGCAACTTTGTGACGCAGAGTGTTGGACTGGATGGGCCATTGGCCTGATCCAACATGGCTTCTCATGTTCTTATGTTACACAGAGTGTTGGACTGGATGGGCCATTGGCCTGATCCAACATTGATTCTCTTATGTTCTTATGTGACACAGAGTGTTGGACTGGATGGGCCATTGGCCTGATCCAACATTGATTCTCTTATGTACACAGAGTGTTGGACTGGATGGGCCATTGGCCTTGTGGCGGAACCGGCCCGATTCTGCCTTCAGACCCGGTCCCGTCAGCTCCCTATCGAGTCGCCAACTCCTGGAGGGAGCTATTTCTCCTCCTGCCCCTTGGGCGCGCTGCCACCACCTGCTCAGTCTTGGGGTTCAGATTGAGAGGAACAGGACTCCCAATCCCCCTCTCCAGCTGTGAGGCCAGGCCTCAAGGTCCTCTGCCACCCTGCACTTGGGTTTCACAGAGACCTCAGCGCTTCTTTGGGGCACCCCTGGAGGATTGGCACCTTATCCAACTGCATGCCTTCCCCCTTCCCCGGGGCCCCCTTCTCAAAAACAGCGTGGTCTAAAGCGGTCTGGGGATCTATGTGGTACAGAGTTTGACTGCCAGCATTTTAAACAGAAAAAACATTTATTTAAAAGGGAAAAGGATATGGAAAGAAAAACAAAACAAAAACAGTTGCATCGACAAAATTAGCACAGCCCAGCACAGCACAGCAAACAGCATAACAAAGAAAAGTTGATTATAAACGCATCCGGCTGGCCCTGATCTAAACTTGCCCTGTCTTGTGAAGTACTTACTTAGTCTGCCTGCCTGGGGGCCTCATTTTCCTGAGCAGGCCTCCCCCACAGGCAGGAGCCTCCATTGCTCACCACATGCTCGCTCGAGCCCCAGTTCAAATCTGGCTTCTCTTCCTGCCTAACACATGCAAGGAACCACAGCACTTCCTGCCTCTCTAGGAGACTTTCCCCCTAGCGTCGTTGGTTTGGCTCTGGAAGGGAGGGGGGGAGTGAGGGGAAGGCTACAAAGCCGGCTGAATGGATTTACTGATCCCTGCCTTTTTGGATGAAGCACCAACACTCTCAGATGGCGTTTCTCCACAGGCCTGATCCAACATGGCTTCTCTTATGATGTTCTTATGTGACACAGAGTGTTGGACTGGATGGGCCAGTGGCCTGATGCAACAGGGCTTCTCTTATGTTCTTATGTGACACAGAGTGTTGGACTGGAGGGGCCATTGGCCTTATCCAACATGGCTTCTCTTATGTTCTTATGTGACACAGAGTGTTGGACTGGAGGGGCCACTGGCCTGATCCAACATGGCTTCTCTTATGTTCTTATGTGACACAGAGTGTTGGACTGGAGGGTCCACTGGCGTGATCCAACAGGGCTTCTCTTATGTTCTTATGTGACACAGAGTGTTGGACTGGAGGGGCCATTGGCCTGATCCAACATGGCTTCTCTTATGTTCTTATGTGACACAGAGTGTTGGACTGGAGGGGCCACTGGCCTGATCCAACATGGCTTCTCTTAGGTTCTTATGTGACACAGAGTGTTGGACTGGATGGGCCACTGGCCTGATCCAACATGGCTTCTCTTATGTTCTTATGTGACACAGAGTGTTGGACTGGAGGGGCCACTGGCCTCATCCATCAGGGCTTCTCTTATGTTCTTATGTGACACAGAGTGTTGGACTGGATGGGCCATTGGCCTAATCCAACAAGGCTTCTCTTATGTTCTTATCTGACACAGAGTGTTGGACTGGATGGGCCATTGGCCTGATCCAACATGGCTTCTCTTATGTGACACAGAGTGTTGGACTGGATGGGCTATTGGCCTGATCCAACATGGTTTCTCTCTTATATTCTTTTGTTCTTAAGTTAACTACTTATTTAAAAACATTATCAGCTGCAGGTGGCTCACAGCATATAGATAACAAACACTGTGCAACCAGATCACATCCAAAAGAAGAGAAGACATGTTGAATCGAGCCAAGGGCCCATCTGTTCCATAGCTCACACAGGAACACACATGGAGTTGCCTTATACTGAATCAGACCTCTGGTCCATGAAGGTTAGTATTGTCTGCTCAGACTGGCAGCGGCTCTCCATGGTCTCAGAGCTCTATTGCGTTAATTACTGCCCGGTAATTTCAACTGGATATGCCGGGGATTGAACCTGGGACCTTCTGTATGCAAAGCAGATGTTCCATCACTGAGCCGCAGTTCCCTGAGATCTGTGTCGCACAATGGCCAAAACCCCAGGACCATCAGGAGGTCCACCGGCAGGGTCAGAGTTCCAGAACCCTCCCTCAGTTGCCTCCCCCCCCCCCCAAGCACCGAGAATACAGAGCATCACTGCCCAAGACATAAGAAAAGCCATGTTGGCTCAGGCCAGTGGCCCACCCAATCCGTGTCACACAGTGACCAAAACCCAGGTGCAGCAACAGGACCAGAACTTCAGAAGCCCTCCCACTGTTGCCCCCCAAGCACCAAGAAGACAGAGCATCACTGCCCCAGACCATAGAAAGCGGCTTCAGCTGCTTTCAAGATCAACGGGGAGTGGGGTTGTCAAAGACTGGGTTTTTTCTACCCCCGCATAACCTTGCAAGGATGACTTTATTCCTCTGGAACCCTGAAACAAATCCCCTTTTGATGGGGTGACTGAGACTGGGTTTGGAATCTCAAACATCCAGTGGACTGCACCAGGGGTGGCCAACGGTAGCTCTCCAGATATTTTTTTGCCTACAACTCCCATCAGCCCCAGCCAGCATGGCCAATGGCTGGGGCTGATAGGAGTTGTAGACAAAAAACATCTGGAGAGCTACCGTTGGCCACCCCTGGAATACACCAATAAAAGCAAGTAGCTTTATTGAAAAGATTTTAAAAAGTGGTTCAGGCTTCAGCATAAGAATCCGTGAGTGCAAATAAAGTGGTTTCCTACATACATACACATACGTGAAGGCAGATAGGTTACGATGTCTTCAGCATCATTAAAAAGCGGGTTGGGAGATGTGGCGAGATGTTTCCTGGCCCCTGTGGGATTATTGGGCCAGGCATGGACAAACTGGCGTTACGGTCTTCTCGCTTAACAGAGAAAGATCAACAGCATTCTGTGTGATGCAAACGGGTTCGTGAATAATTTTGCAATGTTACACTGCGCTGACGGAAGAATCGGAACCATGAGAATCCTGTGTGGATCTTCGTTATAGATTTTGTGGAGGCAATGTAAAAACTGGACCCTAGACAAAGGAGACATCTGAAACAGAGCGCTTGACTGGTGATCCGTCGGAGCTATTAACTCCACAGACAGGGCAGGATATAAATGCAATATCTTCATCTACCTCACAGGGGGTCTGTTGTGGGGGAGGGAGATAAAGGAGATTGTGAGCCCCTCTGAGACTCTTTGGAGTGGAGGGCGGGATATAAATGCAATATCTTCATCTACCTCACAGGATGTCTGTTGTGGGGGAGGAAGGTAAAGGAGATTGTGAGCCGCTCTGAGACTCTTCGGAGTGGAGGGCGGGATATAAATCCAATATTTTCATCTACCTCACAGGGGGTCTGTTGTGGGGGAGGAAGGTAAAGGAGATTGTGAGCCGCTCTGAGACTACGGATTGGAGGGCGGGATATAAATCCAATATCATCTTCTTCTTCTTCTAGACTTTGTTCATGGAAAAGAACGAGTGGGGTTTTTGCATAACTCGAAGAATTTTGTATGAAATATTGCGCATGCTATACACATTGGCTGAGTTAGTACATTATTAAACAAATGCATATTGTAGACGATTTAGGGCAGGGCCTAACTTGCTTAATGTTTAGACTTCAGACCTTTATTGGCATAAGAGCAATAATGATTCACAATCAAAAGCAGATACAAAGGCCTGAAATATAGTCAGAGCAATACATCAACAATCAATTAAAATAGCAGCCAATAATACTAATCAAGAGTAGACGCCCAGCAATTAAAATACAGTAGTATGCCTAGATTTAATTTTATAGGCTTCTACTAAGACGTTCGCAACACGTGTAGTAATATGGGAATTAACATCTTCTAAAAGGTAGGATAGAATTTTCCTTTTAGTAAATACGTCGTGTTGGGAGCTAGAAATTGTCTGCGTTGTGAGGCCAGGAGAGGACGTTCTAAAATAATATGGGATATAGAATCAAGAACTCCTAATTCACATGGGCATAATCTATTTTGGAGAGGCATCTGTCTAAACCTACCATAGAGAACTGTTGACGGGAAGGCATTGAAACGCGCCAAAGGAAAAGTCCGACGATGGAATGGGGAGTCTAAAGTAAAAAAAATAATGGGGTATCTTCCCATGTCTTTGGCGTACGCCTAGATTGGCTGCAGAGCAAACGGGGGAATGTGAGGGGAACACTTTTGGGTATTCGTGATCCATAAGCCTTAGTTGGATTGTTCTTAAGATATATAATTCGTCACATAAGAAAAGAGTATCCACCTCAATACCAAGTTTTTGTAGTTTGTGGGTAAATGCAGACAGCCAAGCGGTGTTGAACATATGAACATATGAAGCTGCCTTATACTGAATCAGACCTTTGGTCCATCAAAGTCAGTATTGTCTTCTTAGACTGGCAGCGGCTCTTCAGGGTCTCCAGCTGAAGTTCTTCATGCCTTCTTGCCTGGACCCTTTTTAGTTGGAGATGCTGGGGATTGAACCTGGGACCTTCTGCTTCCCAAGCAGATGTTCTACCACTGAGCCACAGCCCCATTCATGGCTCTCCAGGGTCTCAAGCTGAGGTTATTCACACCTACTTGCCTGGACCCTTTTTAGTTGGAGATGCCGGGGATTGAACCTGAGACCTTCTGCTTATCAAGCAGATGCTCTACCACTGAGCCACAGCCCCATTCATGGCTCTCCAGGGTCTCAAGCTGAGGTTATTCACACCTACTTGCCTGGACCCTTTTTAGTTGGAGATGTCAGGGATTGAACCTGGGACCTTCTGCTTACCGAGCAGATGCTCTGCCACTGAGCCACAGCCCCATTCATGGCTCTCCAGGGTCTCCAGCTGAGGTTATTCATGCCTACTTGCCTGGACCCTTTTTAGTTGGAGATGCCGGGGATTGAACCTGGGACCTTCTGCTTCCCAAGCAGATGCTCTAGCATTGAGCCACAGCCCCATTCATGGCTCTCCAGGGTCTCAAGCTGAGGTTTTTCACGCCTACTTGCCTGGACCCTTTTTAGTTGGAGATGCCGGGGATCGAACCTGGGACCTTCTGCTTCCCAAGCAGATGCTCTACCACTGAGCCACCGTCCCTCCTGTTGTGTTGTGCCTGTCTTTCATCAGGTAGTATAATAAACTTCCTGAATCCGTTCTGAAATGAATTTTTAACCAGAACTTAATAATAATAATAATACTTTTTATTTATATCCCGCCCTCCCCGCCAGGGCAGGCTCTGGTTTCTAGAAGGTGTAAACCTAGCTCTGCACAAATGGATGAGCAGGGGACACATTTGGGAGCTCCTAAAATCTGACGGCAGAATGATGATTGCACATTCTCCACGCAGGGACTAAAGGATCCAATCCACAAAGGTATCCCATATAGCAACTGAGGGAGGATTTCAGCATTGTAAATTTTCAGAGTCGCTTAATGTAAGAGCCACGTAGAATAAATGTCAGACGTTTGAAAGCCGCAAGACGGGGGAGGAAGGAGAGAGAGGTGGAAAGAAAGCAGCTTTAAATGCATTCTCCAAGCCAATTGCTGGCTTGACTTGGAGAAGCGATTGAAAGACAGAGATGCCTTCTCCAAGCCGGCTGATGGGGTCGTGCCGGCTTCGAGAGTCACACGATATATGTGAAAGAGCCTCAGTTTGGTCACCCTGGATTTAGGGTGACCCTGGAGGGTTTTCAGGGCAAGAGAAGAACCAGAGGTGGTTGACCATTGCCTGCCCCTCTCTGCATAGCGACCCCGGACTTCCTTGGTCTCTCAGCCAATTATGAGCCAGAGGAGACGTTGCTTCATTCATGAAAGCTGATGAGGTTGAGCCTTCCAGGCCAAAATGGCCCTGGTAGACACAATCTCGGGTCACTTCATAGGAAAAAAAAGGTGCCGGAGCTCATTAGCACAACTCATTTGCATATGCCACACACCCCTGAACATCACCGGAAGGGGAACTAAATGCTACCCGCTCAGCGTCTACCTTAAAATGCTTCCTGAATTGGAACTGTCGCCGTGAAACCTGACTCCCGTCATACTTTTCAATTCCTTTTTCCTGTGGGGCCACGGTGGCGTGAGGAAGAGTTCCATCAGTCTGCTTGATACGTTTTGGTTATTTCCCCGTGTTTTGTGTGAGTGGGGGGGAATATTAGAAAGTCTGTCAACTCTTAAGAGTTCGGCAAAATTCTCCCAGGGGGTTTGAAGAATGGAGCCCAGAAACAAGTTTGTTTTTTTTTTGAGGCGGGGGAGCGAAGAAAGAAAAAATGCAACATGAAGAGGTTCCGGAGTTCCACTCCTGTGAGCTCCTGCCCAAAATGAGACCTGCACGGCCCTCACTTCCCGCATCCACTCCACCCTCCCCGTACCACCTATATATCTCTGGCTTGTTTCTACAGACCCTCCTTGCATCTGACCGAGAGAACTGTCTTTCTCGATAGGTTATGCTCAGGTAGACTCAATTCTATCTGCTCCAAAGCTACCTTAAAATGCTTCTTGAATTAGAATGGTCATAATAAAACCTCACTCCCATCATACTTTTTACATAAGAACATAGGAGAAGCCATGTTGGATCAGGCCAGTGGCCCATCCAGTCCAACTCTCTCTGTCACACAGTGGCCAAAAGACCCAAGTGCCATTAGGAGGTCCACCAGTGGGGCCAGGACACTAGAAGCCCTCCCACTGTGTCCCCCCAAGCACCAAGAATACAGAGCGTCACTGCCCCAGACATAAGAACACAAGAGAAGCCATGTTGGATCAGGCCAATGACCCATCCAGTCCAACACTCTGTGTCACACAGTGGCCAAAACCCCAGGTGCCATCAGGAGGTCCATCAGTGGGGCCAAGACACTAGAAGCCCTCCCACTGGGCCCCCCCCCCCCCAAGCACCAAGAATACAGAGCATCACTGCCCCAGACAAAGAACATGAGAAGCCATGTTGGATCAGGCCAGTAGCCCATCCAGTCCAACACTCTGTGTTACACCATGGCCAAAACCCCCAAGTGCCATCAGGAGGTCCACCAGTGGGGCCAGGACACTAGAAGCCCTCCCACTGTGCCCCCCCCAAAAAACACCAAGAATACAGAGCATCACTGCCCCAGACAGAAGAACATAAGAGAAGCCATGTTGGATCAGGCCAGTGGCCCATCCAGTCCAACACTCTGTGTCACACAGTTGCCAAAAACCCAGGTGCCATCAGGAGGTCCATCAGTGAGGCCAGGACACTATCAGTCAGTCAGTCAGTCAGTTTATTGCGGCTCCAAGAATACAGAGCATCACTGCCCCAGACAGAAGAACATAAGAGAAGCCATGTTGGATCAGGCCAGTAGCCCATCCAGTCCAACACTCTGTGTTACACCATGGCCAAAACCCCCAAGTGCCATCAGGAGGTCCACCAGTGGGGCCAGGACACTAGAAGCCCTCCCACTGTGCCCCCCCCCCAAAAAAAACACCAAGAATACAGAGCATCACTGCCCCAGACAGAAGAACATAAGAGAAGCCATGTTGGATCAGGCCAGTGGCCCATCCAGTCCAACACTCTGTGTCACACAGTTGCCAAAAACCCAGGTGGCATCAGGAGGTCCATCAGTGAGGCCAGGACACTAGAAGTCCACCCACTGTTGCCCCCCCCAAGCACCAAGAATACAGAGCATCACTGCCCCAGACAGAAGAACATAAGAGAAGCCATGTTGGATCAGGCCAATGGCCCATCCAATCCAACACTGTATCACACAGTGGCCAAAAAACCCAGGTGCCATCAGGAGGTTCACCAGTGGGGCCAGGACACCAGAAGCCCTCCCACTGTGCCCCCCCAAGCACCAAGAATACAGTGCATCTCTGCCCCAGACAGTCCCTATGATAACCTGTGGTGAATAGCCATGATGGCCTTCTGCTCCACATGCTTATCCAATCCTTTCTTGAAGCTATGCTTGTAACCGCCACCACCTCCTGTGGTAGTAAATTCCATGTGTTAATCATCTTTTTAAAAAATTACTCTCTCCTCCGTGGCCACAGTGGCATGGTGAAAATTTCCACCTGTCTGCTTGATACGTTTTGGTTATTTCCCCATATTTTTTTTTGTGAGGGGAAATATGAGAAAGTTTGTCGAATCTTAAAGAGTTCAGCAAAATCCTCACAGGGAGTTTGAGCAATGGAGCCCAGGAGTAAGTATTGGGTGGGGGGGGGGGGAGAGAAAGAAAGAAAGCACAATAAAATTTAGAGGTTCCGTAGCTCCGCTCCTGTGAGCTCCTGCCTGAAATGAGGTCTGCACAGTCTCATTCGCTTTCTCCCACATACAAAAAACCAGAGGGGGGCAGCAGCATCTCACATATAGGATCTACGTCACTATTTCCCTATACTTTTTCAGCTTTCGTTGGCAAGCAGGTACAGAGCCCATCCAGTACAGGTTCTGCCTGGGGAATAATTTAAAAATATTGTCTGCAGGCATCTCCATATCGTCCCACCACATGAATCCTACGCTGTTTAAATAAAAACTCAAAATAAGATGTCATGCTGGCCGGAAAAATTCACACTTGTTCTCTCTTGTAGTTTATAGAGAGGTTTTCATGGACTCACAAATAATCTGGGAAGAAGAAGAAGAAGAAGAAGAAGAAGAAGAAGAAGAAGAAGAAGAAGAAGAAGAAGAAGAAGAAGAAGAAGAAGAAGAAGAAGAAGAAGAAGAAGAAGAAGAAGAAGAAGAAGCCGCCACCCTGACCTGGCCAGGGAAGGGCGGAATATAAATTTGATAAAAAGAGGAAGAAGTATTGGACTTATATCCCACTCTATGCTCTGAATCTCAGAGTGGCTCACAATCTCCTTTACCTTCCCCCCATGCACACAACAGACATCCTGTGAGGTAAGTGGGGCTGAGAGAGCTCTGACAGAAGCTGCCCTTTCAAGGACAACTCCAAGAGCTATGGCTGACCCAAGGCCATTCTAGCAGCTGCAAGTGGAGAATCAAACCTGGTTCTCCCAGAGAAGAGAGCTATGGCTAACCCAAGGTCATTCCCGACATTCCATGTCTACCCAGATCGCCATCTCATCAGACTCCGATCGCAATCTGGAGCTAACGCTATATATATAGGCGCCCGCGCCGATCATGATCAGTATTCTTGAAAACTGCGGATTTCCGCGCCTCAGACCCAGTGCGCATGCGCAGAAGCCCCACCGCGCATGCCCACAGGGGCTGAAGCAGACATCCTGCCAGTTCCTTCTGACCGCTGCGTAAGCCCTTTCAAGATGGAACGGCAGCGGAGGGGAAGGAGGGCGGGGTAGTGTGACTGCACAGATGACCACTCGAAGATTATCAGTTACAGGTAGGAAACCTGTTTATCTTCTTTGGGGTCTCTGTGCATCACACTGACGGGAGACTAGCAAGCCAACGTCCTACCTGCAGGAGGGTGCAACGGTCCATCAGCAGGGAAGCTCCTGGAGAACAGCACGGCCCACTGACGAACGTCTATGCCAGCGAAGGCCCAACGCATAATGTCTCACAAAGGTATGCGGGGAGGACCACGTGGCAGCTTTGCAAATGTCTCTCAACGGCACCCCCTTCATGAAAGCCGCAGAGGTGGCCATGGCCCTGGTTGAGTGGGCTCTAATAGGTCCAGGAAGGGGTCTCTTATTTAACAAATAGCACAGTCTTATAGTCTCTGTAATCCACTTAGAGATTCACTGGAATGAAACTCTAACATCCTGTGAAGCTGGAGCATATGAGATAAAGAGTCTGGGGTCCTTACGACCTGGTCCTACCCGATGCAGGTAGAACGAAAGTGCTCTTTTAACTTCCAGGGCATGAAGCTTCCGCTCCACTTCTGTACGTGAATTGGGGAAGTACACAGGTAAACATATTTCCGAGTTCAAATGGAACGAGGAGATCACTTTTGGGAGGAAAGTCACGTCAGGACGCAGCCAAACTCCCTCAGTGCTGAATCTCAGATATGGGTCGTCACAGCATAACGCTGCCAGTTCACCCACCCTGCATGCAGAGGTAATAGCAACCAAGAAGGCTGTCTTCCATGACAACAACTTGGTGGGACAGTAGAAGGTCCGGAACCATGGGGAACTGATGGAAGGTTGCCTGTGACAGTCTCAAAACTGGGGAGAACCATTGTTGTCTGGGCCACCATGGGGTAATGAGGATCCCTCTGGGGTGCTCGCTGTAAATTTTGTGAACCACTCTGGTGATTAGTGGAATTGGTGGAAACAGATACACGTGTCTGTGTGACCACAGAAGTAGCAGTCCGTCCCCCAATGACAGGGGATCTACTCATATGAACATATGAAGCTGCCTTCTACTGAATCAGACCTTTGGTCCATCAAAGTCAGTATTGTCTTCTCAGACTGGCAGCGGCTCTCCAGGGTCTCAAGCTGAGGATTTTCACACCTATTTGCCTGGATCCTTTTTTGGAGATGCCAGGGATCAAACCTGGGACCTTCTGCTTCCCAAGCAGATGCTCTACCACTGAGCCACCGTCCCTCCCTGAATGGGGGGAGAGGTGATACAATACCTAGATCTTGCAGAGTAGTCTCAGTCAGAGGAAACTCAAGGCCTCTGGAGGGAGATTTCTCTTGAGAAGGGAGGGGGGTGAAGGCATGAAGGGATGGAGGGAGGAGAGGCTGGAGGAATTCCCCATCTTGACAGGTGGGATTGCCTGTTTCTAGGGTAAATTACGTCACATCAAGCGATTCAATTATCCAATGAGGAAGCAGAGTGTTGCACCAATGGAAAACCAGGGTGTCATATGTGGAATATCCAATCAGAGATCATTGTGTCATAAAGGCATACCCCAATAGAGGAATTTTAATTACACTGGCCAAATGACTTTTTATGGCCCTGTTTTTCCAAACTGATTCCTTTGAAGCTGCCCAAAAGTGATAGATTTCTCCCTTAATGTCAAACACGGATAGGCATCCAGCAAGTGTTCAGGAGATTGGTTGACTTTGATAACCTTAGCAATAATTAAAGAAAAATAGAACTTTTGTTAAAAGTCAGATTCCCTGGCAGAAATGTGAGACCAGTTTACGGGTATACCACATATTCACAAGATGGCCACTTAACCTTTAGCCTTTGTGTTTCTGCTGTCTTGCCCTGAAGAATAATAGAACATATATATATATATACACACACACACAAACACACACACACACACAAGCCATTTATTTGTGTTGCAGGGTTCCTGGTAACCGTTATTTTTTATGTTTTGATAACTGGACTTAAAAGGTTGCCAAAAGAAGTGAAGGAACTTTTACAGCTCTGCCTACTACGTGTCCCTCTCTGGGCCTGGAATTCTTCATTTCCAGGAGCAGAAAGATGGATGCTCCTTAGCCTTTCAGCATTGGCCACCATGTCTGTCCACCCTGTGAACCAGACTTGACATCATTCCAGCCTGCCTGGGGCTTAAAAGGAACTGGATTTTTCTCCCTTATGCGCAAGGAAGACCATTCCAATTCAAACGGGCATTGCTGCGTCATATTAATATTCTAGGGTTACATTGCAATATCACATTCCAGTGGTGCATGGCTTGGGAATCGGTACAGGGGTGTCTTTCTGGATATCACTACCTCAAAAAACCCAGCCCCTCCAGAGCCCCAGATAGCTGCAGATCAATTCTGCATTATACCCTACGGGAATCGGTCTCCATAGGGAATAATGGAGTGCCCAGCAAATGTTTCCCTCCCCCCCCGGCTTTCTGATGACACTGAAGAGGGGGAAGGGCCTCCAAACCAGGGGATCCCCTGTCCCCACCTGGGGATTGGCAACCCTCGTCTCGCCCCAGCACCAGCTGTTCCTGAACATCCCGTTTTCTGCCTCCCCCCTCCTATCTACCTGCAGCTGCCAGGAAATGCTGCTGCTTCCCTCTGTGTACACACATGCTGCCCTTGGGAAGACTCCCTCGCACTCGGGCCCATGAAGAATGTTGGCTTCCTTCTCTGGATGGGCAAGTAGCCAACACAAATCCTGTGAGAAGACCGGCATGTGCCAGAGGCGGGCCAGGGTCCATGGCTGCTCTGAAGGCAGCTGTGACTGCTTTCTGCACACCCTCAGAATACACATACAGCTTCTCTGCTCCCCGGTTTTGTGTTTGGAGACAGGAGCCTCTTTGTAGCTAGCTTGTGAAAAGCGGTTTTGTTGCCGAGGCGATCAATTGGGCTATCTGTCAGTTCCGTTGCTGGAGAATCCCCCTCCTTCATGAATCCCGAATTCTAAAAAGACATTTTTTGGTCAGTCTCCACGGAATCCGCTTCTGCATCTCTGTGGCTCATTTCTCAAAATGACCTGGAAGCTCTTCTCTCAAACCTGCTATTTCAGTTTTTTTGAAACAGAGCAAAAGGGTGCCTGATCTTTGGAAAGAAAATGCATAAACTTTCTTGGAACCTGGGGTTCTGGTAACTGGGGCATCACAATTCCAATTCCAACGTGAGATGAATCAAGGAACCCGATCAAGGAACCCACAGCCTTCAGTTTGCAAGGAAAGGAAAGGTCCCCTGTGCAAGCACCAGTCGTTTCCGACTCTGGGTTGATGTTGCTTTCACAACGTTTTCACGGCAGACTTTTTACGAGGTGGTTTGCCATTGCCTTCCCCAGTCATCTACACTTCCCCCCAGCAAGCTGGGTACTCATTTGACCGACCTCGGGAGGATGGAAGGCTGAGTCAACCTTGGGCTGGCTACCTGAATCCAGCTTCCGCCGGGATCGAACTCAGGTCGTGAGCAGAGAGTTCAGACCACAATACTGCAGTACTGCTGCTTTACCACTCTGCGCCACAGGGCCGCTTCAATTTGCAAGACCTGAACACTTTGGAGGTCTTTCATTTATAACCGGGGTGGCTGAACCTGCTAAACGTAAGAGCCACACAGAATAAACATCAGATGTTTGAGAGCCGCAAGGCAGGCAAGCAGGCAAATAGATAGGTGGAGGGGGAGAGAGAGGTGGAAAGAAAGCAACTTTAAATGCATTATCTAAGCCAGGGGTGTCAAACACCCGGCCCGCCCAAGGCTTTGATCAGGCCCACGGGGCTCTTTTCTCCCCCCTCCTGTCCTTACCCTTTGAAGCTCCCAGGCTCTTACAGCTCCCAGGCTCTTTGAAGCTTCCAGGCTGAGACTCTTTCAGTTTCAGCCTGGGAGCTTCAAAGGCTCTTTGAAGCACCCTTTGAAGCTTGCAGGCTGAGTCTCAGGTTCTTCCTGCCTTTCTTTGCTGCCTTTCTTTCCTGATCTAAGCTGTTGGCTGGCTTGGTTTGGAGAAGTGATTTCAAGAGAGCGATGCCTTCTCCAAGCCGGCCGATGGGACAGTGTGAACAAGATGTGTGAAAGAGCCACGAGTGGGTCGTGTTCTACATAATCTGTATATATTGGATATATAGTGGATATATCCTGTGTATATTGTTGTGGGAGGGTGGGGGGGGTATCTACGGCTCCGAATCGTGGGTTCTATACCATCATCACCTGCGACTCCTTGAGCGCTTTCATCAGCGCTGCCTTCGCACCATCCTCAACATCCACTGGAATGACTTTGTGACCAACACTGAAGTCCTCAAGAGGGCGGAGGTTACAAGCATCGAGGCACTGCTGTTGAAGACGCAGCTGCGCTGGGCAGGGCATATTTCCAGGATGGAAAACCACCGCCTTCCCAAGATTGCTCTGTATGGCGAACTTTCCACCGGCCATCGAAATAGAGGGGCACCAAAGAAGAGGTACAAGGACTCCTTGAAGAAATCCCTTGGCACCTGTCGCATCAACCATCACCAGTGGTCTGACCTAGCCTCAGATCGCAAAGCATGGAGGCACACCATCCACCAGGCTGTCTCTTCCTTTGAGAACGCACGCATAGCTGGTCTTGAGGACAAAAGGAGATTGAGGAAGAATCGCACTGCCACAGCCCCAACCCCAAATCAGGCTTTTCCCTGCAGCCACTGTGGCCGGACCTGCCTGTCCCGCATTGGTCTTGTCAGCCACCAGCGAGCCTGCAGCAGACGTGGACTACTGCACCCTTCTTAAATCTTCGTTTGCGAAGCCAAGCCGACAGAGAGAGAGATTGTTGTGTGTGAAAGAATCTTCACAAAATAAACTGCCTGAGGTGTTTTGGTGCTTTTTGAGTTTGTTTCAGATTGTTCTTCTGCGTCCCAGTCTCCTGGCAGTGGGATATATGTTGTTCTAAACCAGGGGTGGCCAAACTTGCTTAATGTAAGAGCCACATCGAACAAACGCCAGAGGTTTCAGAGCCACAAGACATGAATGCCAGATGTTTGAGAGCCACAAGAAGGAAGGAAGGAAGACAGGTAGGAAGGAAGGAAGGAAGGCAGAAAAGAGAAAAGAAAGCAAATAGATGGAGGAGGGAAGGAGAGGTAGAAAAAAAGCAACTTTAAATGCATTCGCCAAACCACTGGCTGGCTTGGCTTAGAGAAGTGATTTCAAGAGAGCAGTGCCTTCTCCAAGCTGGCCAACGGGGCAGTAGGGGCTTCGAGAGCCACGCAATATGTGTGAAAAAGCCAGTTTGGCCACTCCTGATTTATAAGGTCAACAACATAAGTCAGAACCAACTTGACAGTCTCTCTCTCGCTCATGCAGACACCCCCACCCCAAAATGTCATTTGTCTGGTTATGGCTCACCCCGCAGTGAAAGATCTTCCGGGAACCCCTCTACTTTGAGATCCAAGAATGATTTGCATAGCTCTAGCAGCAGAAAAAAGTAGGTCGCTACATGGAACCACCATGCGCTAAGGCAGAAATATCTGACGGGCCTCTGTTGAAAGCAAGATACACACAATTCCGCCTGGCTTATCCTGAAGGCTGGTATTGCCTCCTCAGACTGGCAGCTGCTCTCCAGGGTCTCAGGTAAAGTTCTTTCGGATCCCCTCCTGCCTGGTCCTTTCATCTGGAGATGCCGGGGATTGAACTTGGGACCTTTTGCATGCAAAGCTGAGGCTCTTCCCTTGAGCCACATGAGTATATTGGAAAGGGTATGTTGAACATAAGAACATAAGAGAAGCCATGTTAGATCAGGCCAATGGCCCATCCAGTCCAACATTCTGTGTCACACAGCGGCCAAATATATATATATATATATATATATATATATATATATATATATATATATATATATATATACACACACACACACACACACACACTGTGGCTAATAGCCACTGATGGACCGATTCGGAGCCACGATTCGGAGACTTACACTGATGAAGTGTGCTCCTTTTTATTAATGTGCCATGCTTGTCACAAACATATAAAGCTCCTTCTACTGAATCAGACCCTTGGTTGGTCTATGCGGGTCAGTAGCAGTTACTAAGACCAATGGCAATTCTCTAGGGCAGGGGTGTCAATGATATGTCTGGGGGAGGAATAGCCTGCTTTACCAGGCTCTCTCAATCCCACAGCAGAGCTACTGTGCCAATCCTCTCTTCCTTCTATTGGCTGAGGCTCCTCCCCCTCCTGGTCCCCTGGGAAAGGAAGGAAAGAGCCAGAGCTTCCTTTGCCCAGTTCCCAGGATCTCGGGAGAGATACAAAGAAAGCACCTTTAAGACCAACGAGTGCTCATGCTTTAAAGCATGTTTTATTTTAAGGTGTTTTTTTTTAAAAATCTTTTGAGTTTGTCTGTGTCCTTTATAAAGCTTATATCTCTGCTATCTAATCTTAAATAGGAACACACATGGTCTGGTCTGATGGCCTGGCCCCACAAGGTCTCATTTATGTCAGATTCGGCCCTCATAACTAATGAGTTCGACACCCCTGTTCTAGGGTCCCAGACAGAGGCCTTTCCCATCACCTTCTGCCTGGTCCTTTGAAATGGGGATGCCGGGGACTGAACCTGGGACCTTCTTCATGCAAAGCAGATGCTCTGCCACTGACCCATGACCCCTCTAAAGGCTCTTCAGGGTCTCATACTGAGGTCTTTCCCATCCCCTCCTACCTGATTCGTTTAACTGGAGATGCTAGGGATTGACCCTGGGACCTTCTGCTTGCCAAGCAGATGTTTTCCAATGAGTGACATCAGATGTTTGACCACTGAGCCACGACTCCTCTCATGGCTCCCCAGGGTCTCAGGCAGAGATCTTTCACATTCCCTGCTGCCTGGTCCTTTTTAGCAGGAGATGCCGGGGATTGAACCTGGGACCTTCTGCATGCCGAGCAGAGGCTCTACCACTGAGCCACTGAGGTTCTTTCCCATCCCCTCCTGCCTGGTCCTTTTAACTGGGGATGCCGGGGATTGAACCTGGGACCTTCTGCAGGCCAAGCAGATGCTCTGCCACTGAGCCACTGAGGTTCTTTCCCATCACCTCCTGCCTGGTCCTTTTAAACTGGGGATGCTGGGGATTGAACCTGGGACCTTCTGCAGGCCAAGCAGATGCTCTGCCACTGAGCCACTGAGGTTCTTTCCCATCACCTCCTGCCTGGTCCCTTTAACTGGAGATGCTGGGGATTGAACCTGGGATCTTCTGCATGCCAAGCAGAGGCTCTACCACTGAGCCACAGCCCCTTCCTAATGTTGAATGCTGGACTAGGTGGACCCACTGGTTTGATCCAGCAAAACATTTATTTATTTATTTATATACGTTATATTTATATCCCGCCCATTCTGTACAGATTCAAGGTGGCCAACAGCATAAAATAGACCAGGGGTGGCCGACGGTAGCTCTCCAGATGTTTTTTGCCTACAACTCCCATCAGCCCCAGCCAGCATGGCCAATGAATGGCTGGGGCTGATGGGAGTTGTAGCCAAAAAACATCTGGAGAGCTACCGTTGGCCACCCCTGAAATAGACAGTAAACAAAAACAATATCAAAACAATAAAACAATCAGATAAATGACAACCGTGCTACTTTCTTTCTCACGCGCACAGATCCTAGGCAGTTAGTAATAAAAGCGCTCTGGATCCAGATGGGGCGGCAGCCCTCTCCCATTAGATGTCATATGCCATCCGAAACAGTTCAGTCTTGCAGGCCCTGCGGAACTGCGATCAGTCCCGCAGGGCCCTGATGACTTCTGGGAGGGTGTTCCAAAGTATTGGGGCCGCCACCTTGAAGGCTCTTGCTCTGGTGGGGTTGAGCCTAGCCTCCTTTAGCCCAGGGACAGCCGGAAGATTTTGAGAGCTTGATTGCAGTGCTCTCTGGGGAACATGTGGGGCAAGGCGGTCCTTTAGATAGGTCGGTCTTAGGACATATAGGGCTTTGACGGTTAATACCAGGACCTTGAAACGGATTCGGTACTCAACAGGCAGCCAGAATAACTAAAAAACAGTCGAACAAACCAGGAGTCAAGGGGCACCTTTAAGACCAACCCATTTTGATTTAGAACGTCAGCTTTCGTGTGCTCTCTAAGCCCATTTCATCAGGCGAGGAATCCGGCACAGGGAGCAAAGCCGTACAGAGCTGAGCAGAGCCCTACAGAGCTGATAGGCGGTGGCCCAGAATGCAACGTGGTACAGATTGAAGAACCAATGACAGCGAAGTGAAATTATCTGGTAGGCAGGGGTTTAGAAGGTAAAATGGTACAAGGACAGAATAGTCAAATTAACAACTTGAAAATTCTGCCCTTGTACCATTTCACATTCTGAACCACTGCCTTCCAGATAATTTCGCTTCACCGTCGTTGGTTCTTCAATCTGTGCCGTGTTGCATTCTGGGCCTCTGCCTACCAGCTCTGTAGGGCTCTGCTCACGGTGCTGGATTCCTCGTCTGAGGAAGTGTGCTTAAGAGCACACGAAAGCTTATTTTCTCAATAAAAATTGGTTGGCCTTAAAGGTGCCACTTGACTCCTTCTTGGTTCGACTGCTTCAGACCAACACGGCTGCCCGCCTGGATCTAAAAAACAGTTCTTCTGCTTGTGCAAAATGCTTTTAGCTGGATGCTAAAGCGTTTGTTCCCCCCACCCTGGTTTTCCTAACACAGGGGTGGCCAAGGAGCTGTAGGCAAAAAAACATCTGGAGAGCTACTGTTGGCCACCCCTGTCCTAACAGATATCTGGGAGGCAGAGTCATAGATGGGTGACACAGAGCAAAGGGTGGGGGTGGGGGTTGCTTGTGCATGAATAGAGGATCACGTTCGGGTCTGTTTCCCAAAAGCTTCTGTCTGAGAAGAGAGGTGGAATTCATCTCTGCCTCCTTCCCCAAAGCTTTGCATTTTCAAATATTGATTTGACTGGCCGCAGGCCACGGGGGAGAAGCGCAGACCGCAGTTGCCTTGGAAAAATGGGGCCCTTGTCTCTCCTGCTGCTTTGGCTGCCCATGCCAGCGACCCCCTTCCTAGGGACAGGAGCTCCGGGTCTCAACAGCTGCATAGCAGGCAGAAATCCACCGGTAAAGCTTTCCCCACAACTAAAGCTTTTATCTCCTTGCCAAGATGACCTGCTAGGGTGGGAAGGACAAAGACCTCGATGAGAGGTCTGTGCTAGGAAATGGAAACCTCCACGTTCAGGACAATCGCTGTTGGGAGTGTTACTCTGTGTTTGAAATTCGTGGCGTTCTTACCCAGTATATAAATATCAATTGTGAGAAGCTTGAAGAAGCTAACAAGGCGAAACAGGAACAATAGTACAATCCTGACTGCATAATATTATACCATCAGTTTTCTTGCATCTGGCATTCATTGGCTTGAGAAGGAATTGGATTCCTGATGAAATATCGTTCCTCGGAGGGATTGAAACTTGAAGACGCTAACAAGGCGAAACAGGAACAATAGTACAATCCAGTATATAAATATCAATTGTGAGAAGCTTGAAGAAGCTAACAACGCGAAACAGGAACAATAGTACAATCCTGTGAATAGAGGATCACGTTTGGGTCTGTTTCCCAAAAGCTTCTGTCTGAGAAGAGAGGTGGAATTCATCTCTGCCTCCTTCCCCACAGCTTTGCATTTTCAGATATTGATTTGACTGGCATTCATTCGCTTGAGAAGAAGGAATTGGATTCCTGATGAGATATCATTCCTTGGAGGGATTGAAAGCCTTCACTGACTGTAAAACAATTCTATTTGGTATTTTTGTATAATTTTGGACTCTTGGTTAAATTTTTTGGAGGTTGAATATCACGGCGGCTTTATGCTTTGTTTTCCCTGTCCATCTTTACTGTGATTCTCTATTTGGGTACACAATCCCCAAGTGGGGGCAGGGGATTCCGTGGTTTGGAGGCCCTCCCCCCGCTTCGGGGTCATCAGAAAGTGAGGGGAGGGGAAGGAAATGTCTGCTGGGAACTCTATTATTCCCTAAGAAGACTTATTCCCATAGGAAATAATGGAGAATTGATCAGTGAGTATCAGGGGCTCTGGGGGAGAGGCTGTTTTTTGGGGGGTAGAGGCACCAAGCTTTCAGTATAGCATCCAGTGCCTTCCCCCAAAATATTCCCCAAATTTCAAAACGATTGGACCAGAGGGGGTCCAATTCTATGAGCCCCCAAAGGAAGGTGCCCCTATCTTTCATTATTTCCTATGGAAGGAAGGCATTGAAAAGGTGTGCGGTCCCTTTAAATGTGAGGGCCAGAATTCCCTTTGGAGTTCAATGATGCTTGTTACTCCTTTGCTCCTGGCTCCACCCCCCAAAGTCTCCCGGCTCCACCCTCAAAGTCCCCAGATATTTCTTGAACTGGACTTGGCAACCCTAGGAGAGCTCGTTACCTTTGTGTTCTACTTCTTTGCACAGAGAGGGACTCAGATCTGGAATTTGCTGCTCGCGGATGCAGGACTGAACAGGGCCCAGAAAGAGTTTCTTGCCAATATTATGTCGGCTAATCTTTACTGTTGATCGTTGATTCTGGATGGATGTATTGCGTAGGGTTGCCAATCCCCAGGTGGGGGCAGGGGATCCCTCTGTTTGGAGGCCCTTCCCCCGCTTCAGGGTCATCAGAAAGGGGTGGGGGAGGGAAATGTCTGCTGGGCACTCCATGATTCCCTATGGAGACCGATTCCTATAGGGAATAAAGGAGAATTTATCAGCGGGTATCTGGGGCTCGGGGGGGGGGGGGCTGTTTTTTGAAGTAGAAGCGCCAGATTTGCAGCACAGCATCCGACGCCTCTCCCTAAACTATTCTCCAAGTTTCAAAAAGATTGGACCAAGAAATCTCCAAAATTTTGGGTTACGACTTCAAGAAAACTGCAGAGACTTTTTTGCTTGGATTACAATTAGAAAAATTTCCAAAGGAAGACGGGACTTTGATTTGGTACTTGCTCTCAGCTGCTAGGACATTTTATGCGCAGCTTTGGAAACAAGGAACAATACCAGAGAAATGGGATTGGATTGTGAAAGTTTTCTCGTGGAGTGAGATGAACAAAGTAACTAAAACTTTAAGAGACTATGACTTAGACTTATTCAAAAAGGAGTGGAAGAAATTCAAAGGATATATGGAGAAAGAGTGGAACGTAAAAAGACATTGGACAATTTTTTAGTATTAATCAAAAGCATTATATTTTGATAGATTAGTGGTACCTTTAGAATTAAACTCAAATTTATAACTTCGGGGAAGTCAATATTGGAGGGAGGGGGGGTGAAATATCATATGGTTTAGTATAAGAAAAAGATAATTAAATATTGTAACCATGTGTTATTAATAAATGGTTAAAATACACAAAAAGATTGGACCACGGGGTCCAATTCCATGCGCCCCCCAAAAAGGTGCCCCTATCCTTCATTATTTCCAATGGAGGGAAGGCATTGAAAAGGTGGGCGGTCCCTTTAAATGTGATGGCCAGGACTCCCTTTGGAGTTCAATGATGCTTGTCACACCCTTGCTCCTGGCTCCACCCCTAACGTCTCCTGGCTCCACCCCCAAAGTCCCCAGATATTTCTTAAATTGGACTTGGCGATGCTAGTATTATGATTTTACCTTTTGTAATGCAGTTTGCTGACCAGTTATGACTTTGCTTTGCTCTGCTCTGCTCATTGGTTAACACACGTAATCTGATAATGAAGCAGAATGCCCCACAGATTCACAAGAGAGCCATGGCTTCCCTTTTCCTTGACCTTGGGAAGCAGGCGCTGATCAGAACTGCTGGAATGAACAGTCTGGAGTTTCATTTCCAAAGAAAAGAGGCTTACAACTGTGGGGGGGAGGGAATTGGGCACATATATTTCAAATGCTTTGCCCCTATTTTTTTGCACCTTGGATTGCTTATGTCAGGGGGTGGCCAAACTTGTTTAAACTTAAGAGCCACATCGAAGAAACAGCAGATGTTTGAAAGCCGCACGACATGAACATCAGATTTTTGAGGGGAAGACAGGCAGGCAAATAGATGAAGGAGGGAGGGAGAGGTGGAAAGAAAGCAGCTTTAAATGCATTCTCCAAGCTGCTGTCTGGCTTGGCTTGGAGGGGTGATTTAAAGAGAGAAATGCCTTCTCCATGCAAGCTGACAGGGTGGTGGGGGCTTCAAGAGCCACGCAATATGTCAGTTCTAACAAGAACCATCCTTGCTATAAGGCCAGTTCTAACAAGAACCATCCTTGCTATAAGGCCAGTTCTAACAAGAACCATCTTTGCTGTGAACATGTATCTCGTCAATGAACTCCTTATTTGATTTAGATCAAAGAGGCTGAGTTGATGAGAGCGGCACAGAACCTGACATACAGGAATAAATAGCTTCAAAAGGGGATTAGACAGATTCACAGAGGAAGGCCTATCCATGGCTGCAAGCCAAGGTTAGAAAATAGAACCTCCATGTTCAGAGACACCTGACCTCTGAATCCCAGAAGGCAACATCAGGGGAAGATTTCCACCTCTGTGTCCTGTTGTTGGAACTGGTTGGCCACTGTGTGAGACAGGACTAGATGGACCACTGGTCTGATCCAGCAGGGCTCTTCTGACGTTCTTACGTACAAGAACTTTTGGGAGACAACAGATTGACTTCTGTGAGATATATGATACCACAGTTTGGATCACAGAATCATAGAGTTGGAAGGGATCTCCAGGGTCATCTAGTCCAACCCCCTGCACAATGCAGGAAGCTCACAAACACCTCCCCCTAAATTCACAGGATCTTCATCGCTGTCAGATGGCCATCTAGCCTCTGCTTCAAAACCTCCAAGGAAGGAGAGCCCACCACCTCCAATGGAGGAAGCCACTTCCACTGAGGAATCGCTCTAACGGTCAGGAAGTTCTTCCTAATGTTGAGCTGGAAACTCTTCTGATTTATCAAAGATTTCAGGTTTTCACGGCTGGTAACATCATTAGGGTTTGTAGAATCTTTCGGGATCAAGTGCCGTGTTCTACTGGAGAAAGTTTTCCTACCAGACGCTTCGTTCTCAGCTGCGGAGAACATCCTCAGTGGCGTTGCAGCCGGAGCAGGCGCTCAGACCTTCTTGGCTGCTGTGCATCTTCTGATTTAATTTCAACCCATTGCCTTCTGGGACCACAGAAAACATTTCCACCCCATCCTCTACAGGACAGCCCTTCAAGGACTTGAAGATGGTGATCATATCACCTCTCAGCCGTCTCCTAGAA
Organism: Heteronotia binoei; assembly: GCF_032191835.1. NCBI lineage: Eukaryota > Metazoa > Chordata > Lepidosauria > Squamata > Gekkonidae > Heteronotia > Heteronotia binoei. Next base: position 192,062,603 of record NC_083225.1, read on the forward strand.
TAATAGAATCATAAGAGTTGGAAGGGACCTCCAGGGTCATCTAGTCCAACCCCCTGCACAATGCAGGAAACTCACAAACGCCTCCCCCTAAATTTACAGGATCTTCATCGCTGTCAGATGGCCATCCAGCCTCTGTTTAAAAACCTCCAAGAAAGGAGAGCCCACCACCTCCCATGGAGGAAGCCTGTTCCACTGAGGAACCGCTCTGATGGTCAGGAAGTTCTTCCTAATGTTGAGCCGGAAACTCTTCTGATTTAATTTCAACCCATTGGTTCTGGTCCTACCTTCTGGGGCCACAGAAAACAATTCCACACCATCCTCTACAGGACAGCCGTTCAAGGACTTGAAGATGGTGATCCTATCACCTCTCAGCCGCCTCCTCTCCAGGCTAAACGTGCCCAGCTCCTGTGTATATTTCTGCTAACGGCTGTGCCTTCCCCACCGCAAGATTCAGAGCCTTCTGCCATCGTCTCTCAAGCTGGATTCTGTTTGGCCGTTTATTCTGATGGCACCACCCTCCCCCTCCCCCCACCCGCTATGAAGCATACAGCCCGGGGCCCAAAGGCAATGATTCCCCCCACCCTGCCCCAGCCAAACAGTCACTGCCTTTCCACATTCCTATCACCAGTTTGACAGTTTGTGACCATTCTGCGGCATTGCATCAGCTCAGTTTAATGTAGTGGTTAAGTGTGCGGACTCTTATCTGGGAGAACCGGGTTTGATTCCCCCCTCCTCCACTTGCACGTACTGGAATGGCCTTGGGTCAGCCAGAGCTCTCTTATCTGGGAGAACCGGGTTTGATTCCCGACTCCTCCACTTGCAGCTGCTGGGATGGCCTTGGGTTAGCCATAGCTCTGGCAGAGGTTGTCCTTGAAAGGGCAGCTGCTGTGAGAGTCCTCTCAGCCCCACTCACCTCACAGGGTGTCTGTTGTGGGGGGAGAAGATACAGTAGATTGTAGGCGGCTCTGAGACTTTGTCCTTGAAAGGGCAGCTGCTGTGAGAGCCCTCTCCAGCCCCACCCACCTCACAGGGTGTCTGTTGTGGGGGGAGAAGATACAGGAGATTGTAGGCGGCTCTGAGACTCTGTCCTTGAAAGGGCAGCTGCTGTGAGAGCCCTCTCCAGCCCCACCCACCTCACAGGGTGTCTGTTGTGGGGGAGGAAGGGAAAGGAGATTGTGAGCCGCTCTGAGACTCTTCGGAGTGGAGAGCGGGATATAAATTCAATATCTTCTTCTTCTTCAGCCTATGGACAACCTTTCACATATACATAAACTACTGTCCTTGAAGCTGTGTGAAGGCCGAGATATCGGAGACTCTGTTGCTCTCGTTTTCTTCTGCAGATTGTCGTGTTCTCCTTCACCGCACTTCAAAACCTTCAGACTAAATAAAGGATGGAAGGGAATGTGGTCAAGACACATTTTGGCTATGGCTCAACAGCTCCGGCTGCGCCAAGATGGAAGGGAGCTGGTTTCGGATTCACTTTCCTCTCCTGCTATGACTTGCCCTCTCCTTTTGCTCTGGGGTGTCTCCCCAACAAAGCAGGACACTTGGGTTGGCTAGTCTTCTGGGCTGGTGCCGCACGACCTCCGGAACTCTTGTCCGTATTCGTGGATCCACTTGTTGGCCACTGTTCAAGAGAAAGGAGGAGGGGATTGGATGCTCTTCGGTAACCGGTCAGACCCTTCTGCCAATAAACAAAAGCCTGAAATAATGTACTCAGGGGTGGAATTCCAGCAGGAGCTCCTTTGCATATTAGGCCATGCCCCCGTGATGTAGCCAATCCGCCAAGAGCTTGGAATTCCAGCAGGAGCTCCTTTGCATATTAGGCCACGCCCCCGTGATGTAGCCAATCCGCCAAGAGCTTGGAATTCCAGCAGGAGCTCCTTTGCATATTAGGCCACGCCCCCGTGATGTAGCCAATCCGCCAAGAGCTTGGAATTCTAGCAGGAGCTCCTTTGCATATTAGGCCATGCCCCCGTGATGTAGCCAATCCGTCAAGAGCTTGGAATTCCAGCAGGAGCTCCTTTGCATATTAGGCCACGCCCCCGTGATGTAGCCAATCCACCAAGAGCTTGGAATTCCAGCAGGAGCTCCTTTGCATATTAGGCCACGCCCCCGTGATGTAGCCAATCCGCCAAGAGCTTGGAATTCTAGCAGGAGCTCCTTTGCATATTAGGCCACGCCCCGTGATGTAGCCAATCCGCCAAGAGCTTGGAATTCTAGCAGGAGCTCCTTTGCATATTAGGCCACGCCCCCGTGATGTAGCCAATCCGCCAAGAGCTTGGAATTCTAGCAGGAGCTCCTTTGCATATTAGGCCACGCCCCCGTGATGTAGCCAATCCGCCAAGAGCTTGGAATTCCAGCAGGAGCTCCTTTGCATATTAGACCACGCCCCCGTGATGTAGCCAATCCGCCAAGAGCTTACAAAAAAGAGCCTTGTAAGCTCTTGGAGGATTGGCTAGGTCAGGGGTGCGTGGCCTAGTATGCAAAGGAGCTCCTGCTAGAATTCCGCCCCTGAATGTACTTATGTCAGTAGCTCACAAAATGGTGCTGCAAAATGGACAGATTAATCTATACCAGGGGTGGCCACAGTAGCTCTCCAGATGTTTTTTTGCCTACAACTCCCATCACCCCCAGCCATCAGCCATGCTGGCTGGGGCTGATGGGAGTTGTAGGCCAAAAATAAATCTGGAGAGCTACCGTTGGCCACCCCTGCTCTACTACTATTTTAACAACATAAGAACATAAGAGAAGCTATGTTGGATCTGGCACACCGCTTAAAGGCAGCGCATCGGGGACCCCCGGCCTCAGAGGGTCGGGAGGCACCGGTGCAAAGGGGAATCGTGTGATTAAGCCTTTGCTGAAATTGCTTCACCGAAAGGGTGATGAACTCATGGAATTCACTGCCACAGGAGGTGGCAGCGGCAACCAGCATAGACAGCTTCAAGAGGGGAATGGATAAGCACATGGAGCAGAGATCCATCAGTGGCTATTAGCCACAGCGTATTGTTGGAACTCTCTGTCTGGGGCAGTGATGCTCTGTATTCTTGGTGCTTGGGGGGGCACAGTGGGAGTGCTTCTAGTGTCCTGGCCCCACTGGTGGACCTCCTGATGGCACCTGGTTTTTTGGCCACTATGTGACACAGAGTGTTGGACTGGATGGGCCATTGGCCTGATCCAACATGGGTTCTCTTATGTTCTTATGTCTGGGGCAGTGATGCTCTGTATTCTGGGTGCTTGGGGGGGGCACAGTGGGAGGGCTTTTAGTGTCCTGGCCCCACTGGTGGACCTCCTGATGGCACCTGGTTTTTTGGCAACTATGTGACACAGAGTGTTGGACTGGATGGGCCATTGGCCTGATCCAACAGGGCTTCTTTTATGTTCTTATGTGACACAGAGTGTTGGACTGAATGGGCCATTGGCCTGATCCAACATGGCTTCTCTTATGTTCTTATGTGACAGAGAGTGTTGGACTGGATGTGCCATAGGCCTGACCCAACATGGCTTCTCTTATGTTCAGGGCAAGTGATGCTCTGTATTCTTGGTGCTTGTGGGGGGGCACAGTGGGAGGGCTTCTAGTGTCCTGGACCCCCTGATGGACCTCCTGATGGTGCCTGGGCCTCCTGATGGTGCCTGGACCTCCTGATGGTGCTTCTTTGGCCCCTGCGTGACACAGAGTGTTGGACTGGATGGGCCACTGGCCTGATCCAACAGGGCTTCTCTTATGTTCTTATGTGACACAGAGTGTTGGACTGGAGGGGCCACTGGCCTGACCCAACATGGCTTCTCTTATGTTCTTATGTGACACAGAGTGTTGGACTGGAGGGGCCACTGGCCTGATCCAACAGGGCTTCTCTTATGTTCTTATGTGACACAGAGTGTTGGACTGGAGGGGCCACTGGCCTGACCCAGCATGGCTTCTCTTATGTTCTTATGTGACACAGAGTGTTGGACTGGAGGGGCCACTGGCCTGATCCAACAGGGCTTCTCTTATGTTCTTATGTGACACAGAGTGTTGGACTGGATGGGCCACTGGCCTGATCCAACAGGGCTTCTCTTATGTTCTTATGTGACACAGAGTGTTGGACTGGAGGGGCCACTGGCCTGACCCAACATGGCTTCTCTTATGTTCTTATGTGACACAGAGTGCTGGACTGGATGGGCCACTGGCCTGATCCAACAGGGCTTCTCTTATGTTCTTATGTGACACAGAGTGTTGGACTGGAGGGGCCACTGGCCTGATCCAACAGGGCTTCTCTTATGTTCTTATGTGACACAGAGTGTTGGACTGGAGGGGCCATTGGCCTGATCCAACATGGCTTCTCTTATGTTCTTATGTGACTCAGAGTGTTGGACTGGAGGGGCCATTGGCCTGATCCAACATGGCTTCTCTTATGTTCTTATGTGACACAGAGTGTTGGACTGGAGGGGCCATTGGCCTGATCCAACATGGCTTCTCTTATGTTCTTATGCTTCTTTCAAGTTAAAGCTTAGAAGGGATTGTTGGAATGAATGTGGTAATGTCTCCTTCCCGCCCTTAAAAAAGGTAATCCCCTGTGAAAGCACCAGTTGTTTCTAGGGTTGCCAATCCCCAGGTGGGGGCAGGGGATCCCCCAGTTTGGAGGGCCTCCCCCCGCTTCGGGGTCGTCAGAAAGCGGGGGGAGGGGAGGGAAAGGTCTGCTGGGAACTCTTATTATTCCCTATGGAGATTTATTCCCATAGAAAATCATGGAGAATTGATCCGCGGGTATCTGGGGCTCTGCGGGGGGCTGTCTTTTGGGGTAGAGGCACCAAATTTTCAGTATAGCATCTAGTGCCTCTTCCCAAAATACCCCCCAAGTTTCAAAACGATTGGACCAGGGGGTCTAATTCTATGAGCCCCCAAAGAAGGTGCCTCATCCTTCATTACTTCCTATGGAAGGAAGGAATTGAAAAGGTGTGCCATCCCTTTAAATGTGATGGCCAGAACTCCTTTTGGAATTCAATTATGCTTGTCACAGCCTTGATCTTGGCTCCACCCCTAATGTCTTCTGGCTCCACCCCCAAAGTCTCCTGGCTGCACCACCAAAGACTCCAGATATTTCTTAAATTGGACTTGGCAACCCTAGTCGTTTCCGACTCTTGGGTGACGTCGCATCATGACGTTTTCACAGCAAATTTAGCCACTGGATTATTGTGCAGACAGCGCCGAATTTTCTCACCCCATTTATCTCCTGCGAGCACCGGGCAGCCAGCGTGGAGGGTGTCTTCGTCTCCCTCTCCGTTCCTATGCAGGTTCCACCAAAACAGAGCTGCATTCTGGGGGAAAAGCAGAGATAATTTTGTTAAATTTTAATGTATCGTTTTGACTCTCAACTGTAGGTTTTTATTGTTGTACTGTATGTTGTGAGATAGCTGGACAGCCTTACTGACGTCACTAACACGAATTTGAGCAGACTTCGGAGGATGGCGGAAGACAGGAGGGCCTGGCGTGGCTTGGTCCGTGGGGTCGCAAAGAGTCGGACTCGACTGTGCGATTGAACAACATAAGAACATAAGAGAAGCCCTGTTGGATCAGGCAGTGGCCCATCCAGTCCAACACTCTGTGTCACATAAGAACATAAGAGAAGCCATGTTGGATCAGGCCAATAACCCATCCAGTCCAACACTCTGTGTCACACAGTGGCCCCCCAAAAAATTATATGTGGAGAGCCAGTTTGGTGTAGTGGTTAAGTGTGCGGACTCTTATCTGGGAAAACCGGGTTTGATTCCCCACTCCTCCACTTGCACCTGCTAGCATGGCCTTGGGTCAGCCATAGCCCTGGCAGAGGTTGTCCTTGAAAGGGCAGCTGCTGTGAGAGCCCTCTCCAGCCCCACCCACCTCACAGGGTGTCTGTTGTGGGGGAGGAAGGTAAAGGAGATTGGGAGCTGCTCTGAGACTCTTCGGAGTGGAGGGCGGGATATAAATCCAATATCTTCTTCTTCTTCTTCTCTCTCTCTCTCTCTATATATATATACATACACACACACACACATATACACACTGTGGCTAATAGCCACTGATGGACCTCTGCTCCATATTTTTATCTAACCCCCTCTTGAAGGTGGCTATGGTTGTGGCCGCCGCCACCTCCTGTGGCAGTGAATTCCACATGTTAATCACCCTTTGGGTGAAGAAGTACTTCCTTTTATCCGTTTTAACCTGACTGCTCAGCAATTTCATCGAATGCCCACGAGTTCTTGTATTGTGAGAAAGGGAGAAAAGTACTTCTTTCTCTACTTTCTCCATCCCATGCATAATCTTGTAAACCTCTATCATGTCACTCCGCAGTCGACGTTTCGCGACTCCAACAACAGTGTTGTGATCCGCCCTGAGCCTGTTTACGGGAAAGGGCGGAATACAAGCCTACTAAATAAATAAATTAAATAAATAAAGGATTTGACAGTTTATCCCCAAGAGAAATGACCCAGGGTCTGCACAACAATGCATACCTGGACGTGCAAAAAAAGGTGTCTCTGGAAAGAACAGGTAGAATTTCCTCTCCGGTTATAGCAGTAGTTTCTGCAGCAACCATCCTGGTCCTTCAGTTGTTTCCATTAATGTTGTGGAGTCATTCCACTGCGACTCAATTGCCCAGGTGAAATAAATCTGCTTCCACCATATTTGGGCCTTTCCAGATTTTGGTTTGACCCTTTCTAATCAAAGAGGTTCAATTCATGATCAAGTTACTCCATTTCTGTCCCGAGAATAAAGAGCAACTAGATGAGGAATAACCAGATTTCCAGGAGAGAGTTTGAGACCGACGGGTCTAGTATGTTCACCTTCTGGGGACAAAGCTGCAATGAAATTAATTTCTTACCTCCTAGCAATTGCATGCATTCACATTGCCCAAAAATGGCGTGACCCCTCTTCTCCAACAGTAATCGACTGGCAATACAAACTTTGGGAATTTTACTTAGCAAGATATCTAGTAGTTTTCTTATTGCTAACTTAGAACTATATCAGAAATCGTTTCAAGAGATGTGGCAACCCATGGTGCACTACTTAATGAGAAAATAGAGAAAGAAGTCCTTTTCTCCCTTTCTCACAATACAAGAACTCGTGGGCATTCAATGAAATTACTGAGCAGTCGGGTTAGAACGGATAAAAGGAAGTCCTTCTTCACCCAAAGGGTGATTAACATGTGGAATTCACTGCCACAGGAGGTGGTGGCGGCTACAAGCATCAAGAGGGGATCAGATAAAAATATGGAGCAGAGGTCCATCAGTGGCTATTAGCCGCAGCGTATTGTTGGAACTCTCTGTGTGGGGCAGATACTCTGTATTCTTGGTGCTTGAGGGGCGGGCAAAGTGGGAAGGCTTCTAGCCCCACTTGTGAACCTTCGGATGGCACTTGGGTTTTTTGGGGGGGGGGCCACTGTGTGACACAGAGTGTTGGACTGGATGGGCCATTGGCCTGATCCAACATGGCTTCTCTTATGTTCTTATATGACACAGAGTGTTGGACTGGAGGGGCCACTGGCCTGATCCAGCATGGCTTCTCTTATGTTCTTATGTGACACAGAGTGCTGGACTGGATTGTCCACTGGCCTGATCCAACATGTCTTGTCTTATGTTCTTATGTGTGATACAGAGTGTTGGACTGGAGGGGCCACTGGCCTGATCCAACATGGCTTCTCTTATGTTCTTATGTGACACAGAGTGCTGGACTGGATTGTCCACTGGCCTGATCCAACATGTCTTGTCTTATGTTCTTATGTGTGATACAGAGTGTTGGACTGGAGGGGCCACTGGCGTGATACAACATGGCTTCTCTTATGTTCTTATATGACACAGAATGTTGGACTGGAGGGGCCACTGGCCTGATCCAACAGGGCTTCTCTTATGTTCTTATGTGACACAGAATGTTGGAATGGATGGGCCATTGGCCTGATCCAACAGGGCTTCTCTTATGTTCTTATGTGACACAGAGTGTTGGACTGGAGGGGCCACTGGCCTGATCCTACAGGGCTTCTCTTATGTTCTTATGTGACACAGAGTGTTGGACTGGAGGGGCCACTGGCCTTATCCAACAGGGCTTCTCTTATGTTCTTATGTGACACAGAGTGTTGGACTGGAGGGGCCATTGGCCTGATCCAACATGGCTTCTCTTATGTTCTTATGTGACACAGAGTGTTGGACTGGTTTATTGAACTCCAAAGGGAGTTCTGGCCATCACATTTAAAGGGACCACACGCCTTTTTAAATGCCTTCCCTCCACTGGAAATAATGAAGGATAGGGGCACCTACTCTGGGGGCTCATAGAGTAGGTGCCCCTGGCCAATATTTTTGAAACTTAGAGAGTATTCTGGGGCGAGGGACTGGATGTTCTGCTGAATATCTGGTGCCTCTAGCTCAAAAAACAAGTCCCGCCCCCCCATCGCTCCAGATACCAGCGGATCAATTATCCATGATACTCTATGGGAATCGGACTCCATAGGGATTAATGGAGTGCCCAACAGGCATCCCCCTCCCCTCTGCTTTCTGGTGACCCTGAAACGGGGGGAGGGCCTCCAAACCGGGGGATCCCTTGCTCCCACCTGGGGATTGGCAACCCTAATGCAGAACCTGGTCAGTGAAATGTGATAATAGATTTCATATAGTTTTCTCTTCCTTCCCTCTACCTTCCTTTCCCCCTCCTTTATCTTTTTTTTTTGCTTTGGTTAATTTCTACATACGCATTTATATACCTACATAAATATACATTTAGGTACTCAGTGTATCCCTGCTTGTATATACGTCGTTCTTTTACAGTCATCGTTACTGGTATTTGGATTTGTGTATGTTTTAGCATTCCAGTTTAAATAAACTTCTTCCATTTAAAAAAAATAAAAGTTCAGTTCTGGATATAAGCTTTTGGGTGCTTGCAACGCTTCATCAGATGCCCATGCACGTGATTCTATGCCTAGATATAAACTTAACTGGTCTTAAAGTGGACTCACACTTTATTCTGTAGCTTTGGACCTGGAACGTTTGTTGATCTTAAGGACTAACCAGGGCATTTTTTGTAGCAGGAACTCCTTTGCATATTAGGCCACACACGCCTGATGTAGCCAATCCTCCTGGAGCTTACAGTAGGCCCTGTTCTAAGAGCCCTGTAAGCGCTTGGAGGATTGGCTACATCAGGGATGTGTGGCCCAGGGGTGGAATTCTAGCAGAAGCTACTTTGCATATTAAGCCACACCCCCTGATGCAGCCAATCCTCCTGGAGCTTACAGTAGGCCCTGTAAAAAGAGCCCTCTAAGCTCCAGGAGGATTGGCTACATCAGGGAGGTGTGGCCCAGGGGTGGAATTCTAGCAGAAGCTACTTTGCATATTAAGCCACACCCCCTGATGCAGCCAATCCTCCTGGAGCTTACAGTAGGCCCTGTAAAAAGAGCCCTCTAAGCTCCAGGAGGATTGGCTACATCAGGGAGGTGTGGCCCAGGGGTGGAATTCTAGCAGAAGTGCCTTTGCATATTAGGCCACACACGCCTGATGTAGGCAATCCTCCTGGAGCTTACAGCAGGCCCTGTATGAAGAGCCCTGTAAGCTCCAAGAGGATTGGCTACATCAGGGGTGTATGGCCCAGGGGTGGAATTCTAGCAGAAGCTCCTTTGCATATTAGGCCACACCCTCCTTTGCATATTAGGCCACATCCTCCTGAAGCTTACAGCAGGCCCTGTACTAAGAGCCCTGTAAGCTCTTGGAGGATTGGTTACATCAGTTGGGTGTGGCCTAATATGCAAAGGAGGTCCTGCTACAAAAAAGCCCTGGTATTAGGCCACACACCCCTGATGTAGCCAATCCTCCTGGAGCTTACAGTAGGCCCTGTAAGAAGAGCCCTGTAAGCTGTTGGAGGATTGGCTACATCGGGGGTGTGTGGCCTAAAATGCAAAAGAGTTCCTGCTACCACAAAAAGCCCTGTAGAACCCACTTATTTGTCTTTTTGGACATCCATGGAATTCATATAATCAGGACAAAAGAGGTGGTCTCTATGGACCCTTTCCAACTCTATCCTTCTATGATAGGAAGAGGGCAGAATGCTTACTGCAATGTTGTTTTTCAGAAGGGTTAGCTCATACGAAAAGACTCTGAAAATGCCCCCCAATTTTTAAGTATTAAAAAGGGAGTTGCTGATAGTTTTTTGGAGAACGCAAACCTTCACCTTCATCACCGGAATGCTGAAGTTTGCATAGATGAAGGCCGTGGATCCTCCGGCTTCTACAGAACTCAGCTGAGGGGAGGGGGGGGGGGGGAAAAACACCAAGAATCATATATTGGAGATCGTTGTTAGAGGCTAGCAAGCTCCCCGAAATATTTAAAATAAAAATTCTGCATCCCATAATAAAGCTAACCTCTGAAAACAAATAACATTTCACACTATGCAAATAGCTGGTCATGTTTTTTTTATATATATATATATAATCTACTTCTGCTAGCCATGTAAGTAATGGGAGTCTGTGCCTTCTTAGCTGTCAAATCCACACTCAGACCAGGTGTGCAACACTTTGGGGTGACAAATACACAGGAACACACACACACACGAAGCTGCCTTCCATCAACATTGTTGTTGCGTGTGATTGTGAGAGCCCATCTGGAAATGTCAAGACAGTGTGCGATTGCAACAAAAAAGGCCAACGCCATGCTGGGAATTATTAGGAAGGGAATTGAAAACAAATCAGCCAGTATCATAATGCCTCTGTATAAATCGATGGTGTGGCCTCATTTGGAGTACTGTGTGCAATTCTGGTCACCGCACCTCAAAAAGGATATTATAGCATTGGAAAAAGTCCAGAAAAGGGCAACTAAAATGATTAAAGGGTTGGAACACTTTCCCTATGAAGAAAGGTTAAAACGCTTGGGGCTCTTTAGCTTGGAGAAACGTCGACTGCGGGGTGACATGATAGAGGTTTACAAGATTATGCATGGGATGGAGAAAGTAGAGAAAGAAGTCCTTTCTCACAAAACAAGAACTCGTGGGCATTCAATGAAATTGCTGAGCAGTCAGATTAAAACGGATAAAAGGAAGTACTTCTTCACCCATGTGGAATTCACTGCCACAGGCTGTGGTGGCGGCTACAAGCATAGCCAGCTTCAAGAGGGGATTGGATAAAAATATGGTGCAGAGGTCCATCAGTGGCTAGTAGCCACTCTGTGTGTGTGTGTATTTTGGCCACTGTGTGATACAGAGTGTTGGACTGGATGGGTCATTGGCCTGATCCAACAAGGCTTCTCTTATGTTCTTATGTGACACAGAGTGTTGGACTGGATGGGCCATTGGCCTGATCCAACATGGCTTCTCTTCTGTTCTTATGTGACACAGAGTGTTGGACTGGATGGGCCATTGGCCTGGTACAACATGGCTTCTCTTATGTTCTTATGTGACACAGAGTGTTGGACTGGATGGGCCATTGGCCTGATCCAACATGGCTTCTCTTATGTTCTTATGTGACACAGAGTTTTGGACTGGATGGGCCATTGGCCTGGTCCAACATGGCTTCTCTTATGTTCTTATGTGACACAGAGTGTTGGACTGGATGGGCCATTGGCCTGATCCAACATGGCTTCTCTTATGTTCTTATGTGACACAGAGTGTTGGACTGGATGGGCCATTGGCCTGGTCCAACATGGCTTCTCTTATGTGACACAGAGTGTTGGACTGGATGGGCCATTGGCCTGATCCAACATGGCTTCTCTTATGTTCTTATGTGACACAGAGTGTTGGACTGGATGGGCCATTGGCCTGGTCCAACATGGCTTCTCTTATGTTCTTATGTGACACAGAGTGTTGGACTGGATGGGCCATTGGCCTGATCCAACATGGCTTCTCTTATGTTCTTATGTGACACAGAGTGTTGGACTGGATGGGCCATTGGCCTGGTCCAACATGGCTTCTCTTATGTTCTTATGTGACACAGAGTGTTGGACTGGATGGGCCATTGGCCTGATCCAACATGGCTTCTCTTATGTTCTTATGTGACACAGAGTGTTGGACTGGATGGACCATTGGCCTGATCCAACATGGCTTCTCTTATGTTCTTATGTGACACAGAGTGTTGGACTGGATGGACCATTGGCCTGATCCAACATGGTTTCTCTTATGTTCTTATGTGACACAGAGTGTTGGACTGGATGGGCCATTGGCCTGGTCCAATATGGCTTCTCTTATGTTCTTATGTGACACAGAGTGTTGGACTGGATGGGCCATTGGCCTGGTCCAACATGGCTTCTCTTATGTGACACAGAGTGTTGGACTGGATGGGCCATTGGCCTGGTCCAACATGGCTTCTCTTATGTGACACAGAGTGTTGGACTGGATGGGCCATTGGCCTGGTCCAACATGGCTTCTCTTATGTGACACAGAGTGTTGGACTGGATGGGCCATTGGCCTGGTCCAACATGGCTTCTCTTATGTTCTTATCTGGGTTGCAGCTGGTGAGAAAATTGTCAGATTGACCTAGAAGAGAGATATCTATCAGAAATAAGTCAGAAGTTTCTCAGGGCAAGAACCTATATAAGCTTCAGAAATTTCCCACCATCCTGCTGCTCGCATCGGAGAGCCAAACGGCATCTCTGGGTTGGTTAAGCCAAAGCTGGGTTAAAGATCTTTTAACTAAAGTTCAGGCTGCTAGAACGTAGAGAAGAGAAAAATTGGGAACTTGGTGCTTTAGAAAACTTAGAATTTAGCAGATATAAGACTGTACGAGAGCCGGCGTGGCGTAGTGGGGAAAAGCGGCGGTTTCAGATCTGGCGTGATCAACCGGGTTCGAATCCCCGTCTCCTACTCCACGAAACCTGCTGGGTGACCACGGGCCAGTGACGTTCTCTCAGCCCCACCTACCTCACAGGGTGCTTGTTGTGGGGAGAGGAGGGGGAGGTGGTTGTGAATTTTTTTTAGCCGCCCTGAGCCACTTGTGGGAAGGGCGGGATATAAATCCCAAATAAATAAATAAATAAATAAATTTTTCTAACTAAAGAAATAGAGTGTATAAGTCTAACTACTGAAAGTGGAAATTATTCTAACTATATTTGAATGCATAAAGAGTTCTAATTCTCAGCATGTAATGTAAGAGTGTAATCTAACTGTGTGGGAGAGCTATATTAACCTTGATGGACCATTCAGTTCTCTTCACCCTTCCTCCACCTGCCCCACTCCCCCACCCCAAGCCCAAACCCAAATAAATCCCATACAAGAGGAAATACTCACATAAACCATCAATGTGGCTATTCGGTTTCCAGATTCCAGCCGGTAAAGGGGGCTTTTTCTTGACTGCATCGGAGAGAACAGAACCGCTTATTGTCAGAGCGTCGGATGGTTGAATTATTCATAGCTGTGGCTGCTCTTAGTATGTGTGTCTGGAATTCTCAACTAGCTGATGTGAAGTATAGCAGGAAATCTGATGAAACCAGATGCTTACAGGCAATGTCCCCTCTAAACTGCAGTCTTGTGGGCAAAAATTCTACTTTGTGAGCTACTGGCATTAAAGTTGTGAGCTGCTGCAATAAATGAGTGTGCTCTGGCGTCATCCTTCCTGAGCTAAGACAAAAATGTGTCAGCTGGAGGCTAAAAACCTGTGAGCTAGCTCACGCTAACTCAGCTTAGAGGGAACACTGCTTACAAGAAAACCCCTTATGCCCCTTAGTTCTATTTATGGAGTTTACAGTATTCAAGGCGTTGAAGATAATAATGCTAGAAAAGTTGAAGGGAAAAAGGAAAGGTCCCCTGTGCAAGCACCAGTCGTTTCCGACTCTGGGGTGACGTTGCTTTCACAACGTTTTCACGGCAGACTTTTGACGGGGTGGTTTGCCCTTGCCTTCCCCAGTCATCTACACTTCCCACCCCCACCCCCCCAGCAACCTGGGTCCTCATTTGACCGACCTCGGAAGGATGGAAGGCTGAGTCAACCTGAGCCGGCTACCTGAAACCAGCTTCCGCCAGGATCAAACTCAGGTTGTGAGCAGAGAGTTCAGACCGCAGTACTGCAGCTTTACCACTCTGTGCCACGGGGCATTTGTATTCAGAGAATAGGAAAGGTCCCCCCTGTGCAAGCACCAGTCGTTTACGACTCTGGGCTGACGTTGCTTTCACAACATTTTCAGGGCAGACTTTTTACAGGGTGGTTTGCCATTGCCTTCCCCAGTCATCTACGCTTCCCCCCCAGCAAGCTGGGGACTCATTTGACCGACCTCGGAAGGAGGGAAGGTTGAGTCAACCTGGAGCCGGCTACCTGCAAACCCAGCTTCCGCTGGGGATCGAACTCAGGTCGTGAGCAGAGCTTAGGACTGCAGGACTGCAGCTTTAACACTCTGTGCCACGGGGCTCTTAGAAAAGTTGAAGGCAGCCGGAAAATGACGTGAGACGGAAAACGTGAGCCGGAAAACGTGAGACGGATTGACCCTGTCAAGGAAATCACAGCTTGCAAGACCTTAGCAAGACTTAACAACAGTACATTTTGGAGAATGTTGATCCGGAGGGTTACCAGGCCTCATTTTGGGCAGGAGGTCCTAAGAGCAGAGCTCCAGAACCTCCTAATTTTATTGTGCCCCTTCTTTCTTCACACATCCCCCCTCCCCAAATAATTGCTTCTGGGCTCTGTGGTTCAACCCCTCTGTGAGAATTTTGCTAAACTTTGCTAAACTTTCTAATATTTTCCTCCACAAAAAACAGGGAAAATAACCAAAACATAGAAAGCAGACGGATGGAAATCGTCGTTATGCCACTGTGGCCGCATAGGAGAAAGCCATTTAAAAAGTACGAGGGAAGTAATTGCAATTCAAGAAGCGTTTTAAGGTAGATGCTGAGCTGATATAATTTAGTACACATGCTGGTGATGTCAGGGGTGTGGGGCATACGCAAATGAGCTATGCAAAGGAATCGTGCTAAAAAGTTGTACTAATGAGCTCCAGCACCTCTTTTTCGACAAAAATGTCCCCTGAGGGTGACCATAAATTGGAAGCAATTAACACACACACATTCTGGCCTAGGCCAACCTCACCTTACCTGAGGTCATATTTAACTGAAGTAATTATCTTTTTTTAAAAAACGATAAAATTTTCTGTGGTTTTAACAGTTGGGTGACAGGAGAAAAATACTGGTATAACATAAGAACATAAGAGAAGCCCTGTTGGATCAGGCCAATGGCCCCTCCAGTTCAACACTCTGTGTCACATAAGAACATAAGAGAAGCCATGTTGGATCAGGCCAGTGGCCCATCCAGTCCAACACTCTGTGTCACATAAGAACATAAGAGAAGCCATGTTGGATCAGGCCAGTGGCCCATCCAGTTCAACACTCTGTGTCACATAAGAGAAGCCATGTTGGATCAGGCCAGTGGCCCCTCCAGTTCAACACTCTGTGTCACATAAGAACATAAGAGAAGCCATGTTGGATCAGGCCAGTGGCCCCTCCAGTTCAACACTCTGTGTCACATAAGAACATAAGAGAAGCCATGTTGGATCAGGCCAATGGCCCATCCAGTCCAACACTCCGTGTCACATAAGAACATAAGAGAAGCCATGTTGGATCAGGCCAATGGCCCCTCCAGTTCAACACTCTGTGTCACATAAGAACATAAGAGAAGCCATGTTGGATCAGGCCAGTGGCCCCTCCAGTTCAACACTCTGTGTCACATAAGAACATAAGAGAAGCCATGTTGGATCAGGCCACTGGCCCATCCAGTCCAACACTCTGTGTCACATAAGAACATAAGAGAAGCCATGTTGGATCAGGCCAGTGGCCCCTCCAGTCCAACACTCTGTGTCACATAAGAACATAAGAGAAGCCATGTTGGATCAGGCCAATGGCCCATCCAGTCCAACACTCTGTGTCACATAAGAACATAAGAGAAGCCATGTTGGATCAGGCCAGTGGCCCCTCCAGTTCAACACTCTGTGTCACATAAGAACATAAGAGAAGCCATGTTGGATCAGGCCAATGGCCCATCCAGTCCAACACTCTGTCACATAAGAACATAAGAGAAGCCATGTTGGATCAGGCCAATGGCCCATTCAGTTCAACACTCTGTGTCACACAGTGGCCAAAAAAATTATATGCTTGTAGCTGCCACCACCATTTTCATAACGGTAACACCTGCAGCAACGGTGTTTTTATGCTTTTACTGCTGTTTTGTCTTGTTCAGTCATGCTCACTTGATCGCCTAGCCCTTAATCTGTGATCCTGCCTGGAGCCTGTCTTCGGCAGGGCGGGCGGGATATAAATTAAATAAGTAAATAACAATACGCAGGGGTCGTTTTGTAGAAAAATAGGTGGTGGAACTCGTCAAAGGATTGTGGTGCAGCTGCATCTACTATTCAATGGACGAGGAGGTGGAGCTCTCAGAAGGAGGAGGAGGAACTCTCAGAAGGAAGAGATGGGACTCTCAGAAGGAGGAGGTGGGACTCTCAGAAGGAGGCGGTGGGACTCTCAGAAGGAGGAGGTGGGACTCTCAGAAGGAGGAGGTGGGACTCTCAGAAAGGTTCAGGAGCTGCATTCCTGGAGCTCCCACTGAATCCAAGGCCTGATAATATGACTTATGGGACTCTTGTTATCCGCATTTTGTGCAGACCAGTTCTTTTCTTGTATTAACTTTACTAAGTACAGTTTCAGTTTCCCTTGTTATTTTGCCAGAACTCACGGTTTTTGAATCAAACCTATATAATTGGTGAATCACTAACACAGACTTAGTAAAAGAGACGTCAGAAGGGAGCCTCGGCTGTAAGTGTGTAATTTACATTGTAACGGCTGCACTATAAACGCCTGTTGCTAAACCACACTCGCGCCACCTCTCCGGCGTTGCATCCGGTCTACTCACAGTCGCGTGGTCGAAATGCGGTTCGTAATGCCCCCCCAGGCCATAATTCACCACCTGCAGGTATTCCGCATACGGGTGCTGGATGTCGAGGCCAGTCAGAGCTGCGATTCGCCGATCGAGTGTCCCAATTAGCGGATCTACGGCGTCTTTCAACCAAGCGCTGAAACGCACACAAAACCAGAACATCGGCGAAGGATATCAGGGCAGGGTTGTTGGGTTTTTTTGTTCATTTGTTAAATTCTGGAACTTTCTTGCCAGAAAGACTTGCCTGTCCACCCCCGATGTCTTCTGGCTCCACCCCTAAAGTCTCTAGATATTTCTTGAGTTGGATCAGGCAGCCCGACAACCGTATCATGCATAAAACATGCCAATAAAGAATTAGGGTTTGTAGAATCTTTCGGGCTCAAGTGCCGTGTTCTACTGGAGAAAAGTTTTCCTTCCAGACATTTTGTTCTCAGCTGCGGAGAACGTCCTCAGTGGCGTTGCAGCCGGAGCAGGCGCTCTGACCTTCTTGGCTGCTGTGCATTGAGTGAGGCCAGGGCTGCTGGAGAGCTGCTATTTATAAGCTGGAGCCAAGAAGGTCAGAGCGCCTGCTCCGGCTGCAACGCCACTGAGGATGTTCTCCGCAGCTGAGAACGAAACGTCTGGAAGGAAAACTTTCTCCTGTAGAACACGGCACTTGATTCCGAAAGATTCTACAAACCCTAATGATGTTACCAGCCGTGAAAACCTGAAATCTTCAATAAGGAATTGATTTGTCAAGTTCAAGGGCATATACTCAGTTATCTTGCAATTCCTTAACCAGTTACTCTGCGTTAATGTGACATCCGGCGTTTCAAGCCAGTGGTCTTTGTATCCCACCCCACCCCACCCGCCCTCTAAAAGCAAGAAAGCTGAACTCAGTGTTTTTTCCGAAAGCTGGAAATGGAATTCCGGGGCTTAATGGCTGTCTCTCCAACAGAGACAGCAAAACTGAGCGATGAGATCATCCGGAAAAGCCTTTGCCAGCTCTGCTCTTCAATCCAGACCACAGAAGAGGTGTCATCTTTTGTGGGTGGATTGCACAATCCTTGGCCAAAGGCCTTGTGAGGTCATTTTTTCCCAAAATCAAGAGCCGTTCACAGGGGAGTAATGAATGTAGCCTCCGGCTATAAATTCTCCTGGACTAGTAGGACAAAGAAAAATAAGCTTGCCGGTGTTGTATCAGGAGAAGGCTGGGGCTGGAAACAAAGCTTTCGTCTTGAGGATGCAGATATAAATTCAACGCAGGGCAGAAAGGCTACGATAAGCAAGTGGTCCCCTCATCAGGAGTAGATTGGGCAAGGAGCCAGACAAAGAAGAAGAACAACAACAACAACAAGAAGATATGGGATTAATATCCCCCCCTCTACTCCAAATTTCAGAGTGGCTCACAATCTCCTTTATCTTCCTCCCCCACAACAGACACTCTGTGAGGTGGGTGGGGCTGAGAGAGCTCTCCCAGAAGCTGCCCTTTCAAGGACAACCTCTGCCAGAGCTCTGGCTGACCCAAGGCCATTCCAGCAGGTGCAAGTGGAGAAGAAGAAGAAGAAGAAGAAGAAGAAGAAGAAGAAGATGATGATGACGATATTGGATTTATATCCCACCCTATACTCTGAATCTCAGAGACTCAGAGTGGCTTACAATCTCCTTTATCTTCTCCCCCCACAACAGACACTCTGTGAGATGGGTGGGGCTGAGAAAGTTCTCCCAGAAGCTGCCCTTTCAAGGACAACTCCTGCGAAGGCTATGGCTGACCCAAGGCCAGTCCAGAAGCTGCAAGTGGAGGAGTGGGGAATCAAACCCGGTTCTCCCAGATAAGAGTCCACACACCTAACCACTACACCAAACTGGCTCTCCAGAAATAACAGGAGACTTTGGGGGTGGAGCCAGGAGCAAGATTGTGACAAGCATAACTGAATTCCACGTGGAATCCACTGCCACAGCAAGCATATCCAGCTTCAAGAGGGGATTGGATC
This sequence comes from Heteronotia binoei, assembly GCF_032191835.1. NCBI lineage: Eukaryota > Metazoa > Chordata > Lepidosauria > Squamata > Gekkonidae > Heteronotia > Heteronotia binoei. Next base: position 192,081,411 of record NC_083225.1, read on the forward strand.
AACATCTGGAGCAGAGGTCCATCAGTGGCTATTCGCCACAGTGTATTGTTGGAATTCTCTGTCTAGGGCAGTGACGCTCTGTATTCTTGGTGCTTGGGAGGGGGGCAACAGTGGGAGGGCTTCTAGTGTCCTGGCCCCATTGATAGACCTCCTGATGGCACCTGGTTTTTTGGGCCACTGCGTGACACAGAGTGTTGGACTGGACGGGCCATTGGCCTGATTCAATATGGCTTCTCTTATGTTCTTATGTCTGAGGCAGTGATGCTCTGTATTCGTGGTGCTTGTGTTAGGAAATTAATAATGATAATGTTCATTTATTCAATTGTGTTTCTCTATATAAAGCATACATTCAATGAAACCCCCCATTGCAAGCATTTTCTATGAAAGCTTTGTTCCAGTTACTAGGAGCCAAGGAGCCCCCACCTTTTGTTCCTGACATTTGAAGATTAACTATGAAACAAAAACCACCAGTATAACACCTGGCCTATAAAACCAACCACAAACACAGGAGCATCTGGCTTATGCTAGCTTCCTGTGACTTGTGGTTAAGCGTTTCCTCTTAAAAGTTTATTAATAGCTTGCTAAACATATGTTGCCTATTGCTTCTTTATAGATTTTAGCTCTATATAATTTTAGATAAATATAAATGCTTTTTATTCATTTTAAGGCTTGCTAAGAAACAAGGCAGAATCAATATTTAGCATGGTAAATGAATAACTAGCAGAGACGGCAAAGGATCGCTCCTCTGACTTATTAAAACTGTGTACCTATCTCTCTGCTGGCAATTTCCGGTGTTTGTCAGTATGGCTTGCAGCAAGGCGTTTCCTCTTGGTCTCATAGCAACGTAGAAAGGAGAGTTAAAGATTTGTTTTAATTGCTTTCTATTCTTTATGGGTTCAGTTTAAAATGTATTAAGCAAAAGGCATTTTTAGAATCTTAGTAAGCCAAATCAGTATGATTTTAACAAATAGGCCATTAGGGCAGGTATTAGTTGTAGAGTTATATCAGGTTTAGAACTTTGAATTTAATAAAATAAAACAAAGGGAAAATGATGCTGTAGGATGTTTACCTTATATGGTTGTAGGATGTTTGTATTTGATATGGTCATAACCTGAGCCAGCGGACGTGGGAGCCAGACTGTGAACTCTGATTGGCTGTTTGCCACAGAGGGAGGCAGGGATTTATGACGTCGGGGATCTATATATGCTCAGGTTTGACCATGAGTTAGCCAGAGGGAGATAGCCATCCAACTGACCTCCCTCTCCACTTTTGCAAAAGTGAAAATTAAAACTGTTTCTCTGAACAACGTCTCGGCCTAGTCATTGGAATCTGGAAGAAGGAGGTTTTCCTCCAAAAACCGGTTGACAATTTTCTGGTGTCAGAAGTGGGATAAATATAGGCCCCTTTTGGGGTTGGGCCTCTGGTCCATTGGAGAGCAGGGCGAACACTCCTCTCCTGTGATTTTGGAGGGATCCCCGGCCGAGTTTGGCTGCCAACTCACTGTTTGAGGCGTGGCACTCTGCTCCCCAAGAACCCACAACGAGACGTTCAGCTGAAAACAGCCCACCGGAGGAGTCTGCTGTGTGGAACCGGTGAGTAGAAAATAAAATTGGGTAGAGAAAATTAAAATTAGTTTTGGGTATTGAGGCTTGTTTGTTGGTGTGAATGGTGTGCGTGTGAATGGGATGGAAACTAAGACGTCAAAGGTGAAAAAGGAAAAGGTACCAAGGTTGGTGGGAAATTCCGTTGGGGACGCCCAGATCACTGGAAAGGAATGGCCAGGGTCAGGAGATTTCCGGAGACTGCCGATGGAAAGGCTGATCTCCCACTAGGATGGGGTCTCTACAGGGTATGAGACAAAGGAGCAGGAGCCCAGTGGGGGTTCCTGAGAAACTCCGCCAGATGTATGATAGAGATATTGCCTGCATCAGGAGCAGGAGCCCAGCCCTACAATGGGCAAGGGGGCACTTTACATTTGTTATGGGTGTACTTCATAGGGAAGAGAACTGATATCCCCCCCATTTAAAGGCAATTAGACAAGAAGAAACCTATGAAAGTTACACCCGTAAAGGACAGAATGTCTATCCACCCTTGATCCTCTGCTCTATGTCATCCCCACTGCTCCCCCTCCTTATCAGCACGGCCAGGTACGATGAGATCTGAAAAAGGGTCAGACAGGCCTGGTGGGAACTCGGTGCCCCTGGTGAGAGGAGGGAATGGAAAAAGCAGCGACGGGGGGGACATAGAGGAGGATTCACAGAAGGTACTCCTCCAGTAAGTTGGAGAGAGAGATGAATAAATTAAATACAACACTTAAAATTGTACCCCCAAAACAAGAAAAAGAGGATTTAAAATTTAGACAAAGAAACAGAGGATTCATTGAGGCAGGTCCCAATAAATGAGGGAAGGTAAAGAATTACTTTCTGCCTGTGGTTTTTTTTAAACAGTGCTTGGACGACGGAGAAGGGAAGGAATTGGTCCCTTCTGCCGGCGGATCTTAGTCGGTTCCGCATGCAGCCAGTACATTAGGGTACTTGGGGCATTCGAAAAAGGTTTAGGGAAATTGTGTGTTTAATTTGTTTTGTTTGTCAGGTTAACCATACTAGAATTATAGTCTGAGGGGACGCCCTTGACGACATAATTAATTGTACTGCTGCTATTATTATATTGCTGCTGTAATTGTATTGCTGCTATATATATATATAATTGGTAAAAGAATTTTAGACCTCTGGTATTGAAAATTTAGGGATTTGCATCAGGACGTTTTTGTTAATATAACCTGTCTGGTGTGCCTTATGTATATATGACATTCTATATCGAGCAATAATAGATTTGTCAGTACTGCGTTTCCCGTCTGCTTTAACATGGTGGGCTGGGACCGCAGAGGAGTGAGTGAATAGGATCCTGTATATGTGAACCCTACCTTATTTTTAAGTTTTAGTTGTCTTGTGTGTTAACTTGATTATAATAGGAGAGTTCGGGTACATGACCACTCTCCAGGGATTTCTCTTTATAATAGGAGAGTTCGGGTACATGACCACTCTCCAGGGATTTCTTTTTATAATAGGAGAGTTCGGGTACATGACCACTCTCCAGGGATTTCTTTTTATAATAGGAGAGTTCGGGTACATGACCACTCTCCAGGGAGATTGCCTAGGCTCCCGCGCATGTTCTCCTCTTTCTCCTTTATTTTTTTGTTTTTTTGTTTGTTTCTTGTTTTAGTCGCTTTGTCGGTTTGCCATAAAGACAATATAGCCGTATGCATTCCCCACCGGACTTCCAGAGGGAGGACCAGCCTCATTGGAGCCCTCGCCGGAGATTCAAAATGTTGGTTGCCCCCTGGGTCCACACTCCAGGTTTGCTGACCCTTTGTTGGCGCACCCCTGGACACCATGCCTACATTGTTTCCCTGTGGAAAGGGGAGCAAGGAGAGGCGACCGCTTGGTTGGTAAAAGGTCAAAATAGGAGATTGAATGAAAACTTGGGGAGATTGGATGAAAACTTGGGACCCCGCCGCCCCCGGTGGTGTTTCCTGAGGAAAATTGGGGACGACCCCCCCCTGGTTTGGAGAATAAAGAATCGAACTGCTATTCCAGGAGGATTCCCGGTGGAACCGCTTCCCTGGGTAGGGCCACCACTAAGAATCTGAAGGGGCCGGTTGCCATTGTTACCAGGTTCCCCCCCCCCCCCTTATACGATCCCCTCTGAGAGGCTTCCAATTGACAGGACCATAAAATCTGTTTTACATAATGTAAGATATTTCTTTTGTGTAATGTTCCCATTTATGTTTTAAAGTGCTTCCTGAGGAAGAATGGGGAATATCAAGCAGCGTCCACCAGCTGTAAGATCCCGAAGTGTAGGATCCCGAAGTGTATTATGGAAGAAGAAATTTGTAGTTGTCTCCTTTGTGTTTGTAATTATAATTGTTATCATTGTAATGGCTGCCAAAGAAACGCGGCCATGCTCGCCACACCCTTTTCTTGGTAAAACTGCCTGTCCACAATACTGGATTGGGTATCATGGGAAATGTTATTACATGTCTAACACTGAAAAGGATTGGAATAGTAGTGAAGCTGAATGTTCCACATTTGATGCCACGTTGGCCCTGATTGATTCGCTGGAAGATATGCATTTTCTAGTGAATCTGACTCGCCCCGTGCATCATTGGATTGGCCTCTCCAAACAGACAGGCCTAATGTGGAAATGGCAAAATGGCACAGAGTTTGATGATCAGTTTCTTGTGCGAGGAGATAATGCGTGTGCCTATTTAGATGACACTGGAGTGAGTAGTACCAGATGTTCTCTGGAAAAGAACTTCCTTTGTAGCCAGCCAGATGCCTGTGCTGGAAGCAAAAGGAGAAATTAAGATCAGAGCAGTCAAATGATTCACTTTGCTAAAAGCAACAAGGTCATGTAAAGACTGTTCTAGATAATGTGAAATATGTCTGTGAAATTGAGTAAATTTGCCTTCACTCAGAGAAGGGGAAGTGCGGGCGGGTTTGTCTTTTGTGTTTGAAATAAAATTGTCCTGTTTAGGTCATGATGGTCCGGCGACCGTGCAGTACTTGAACTTGCACATGGGCGTGTAGTTTAAGTGGGTATATAATTGCCGGATGTATCATCACTGAATAAGTATTTCTTGGACAAGGCACCTTTGGTTGAGGTGCCTCTGGGAATTAGATATTGAGATATGAATTGCGGAGTTGCTTTGGTCCCTGCTACCTAACGGTATGGAAAATGTATGGGGAAATCAAAGTTGCTCTGAGGGTTGTTCCCTTTCATTTTTGCAATAAACTTCTACGGAAGCGTAGATCAATTTAGTGTAGAATTAGAGCGAGTATTAAAGGGAAAGGTTTGGAGGCCATTGGTACTTAGAACAGTTCCTGAAGGGTTCCGGCTACCGCTGTGTTCACCTGGGAAATATAGTGGATCCTATAGTGGGCTTGGTGACCAAGGAGAGTGGACTGACTCCTGCCAATTTGGGGAAAAGGGACCGATCAAGACTGTGTAAATGTTTGGATTGACCCCTTTGGAGTTTGGCAGGAGGCGGCTCAACCCTGAGGTCCCGGCATTTGTCCCCATTGAAAGTCAAAACATCTTCTTGGCCAGTTCCCCTCCTTTATCTTATGACCAGTCTCTTGGTCTAGCCTTCACTGCCACTATTTTTGCAGCCATCAGATTTGGCTCAACTAACTTGCCTAAATAAGTTTCTTCTTGTGCAGTTTATTGAAAGTGGTACTAGACAAGACAATCGGGAAATATAAGAGAGAATGGCATCATCCCCTTCACTATCAGAGACCCAGAGTGACGAATGCCTTGACTGGAGTAAGGACCCAAAAGGAGGCTGGTCCCCTGAAGTTGGTTGTAGGGGGCGAGCCGAAGAAGCAGTGGTTCCAGCCGAATACGACCCCGGAGAGAAGAACACTTTCGAAGGTACCTACAATCTCGAGATCAAGGGAAAGAAACGGTTCGAGACGTTTAGAAAGTTAAATGAAGCCCTAGAGTTTCAAGAAGCCTGGAAAAGCCTTCAAAGAAGGAAGAGGACCTCGAGGGGTCGAGGTAGGGCTAGGCGGCCACCATTACCACGTGATGAGTGCAGCTTTTGCCACGGAAGGGGCCATTGGATCCGTGCCTGCCCACACGCCCCTCCCCAAGTCCGAGGGAGAGGAAGAGGCCAAAGAGGAAGGGCGAGTGACAACTACTGGTGTGAGAGTCGAGAACCTAGAGTCATGAAAGTGGCTACGGAAGGGGATCTCGACCCCTACATGTGGAACCACACGGCTGGAATCGAGGTCTCACTTAGTGTAATTGAGGAGACCCCAGAGGAAAACAACCATGGAGAAGAACCCACCCCGAACCACATGTGAGTCCATAAAAGCCTCTCCGGGAAGAAGTAACGCCTTCTGCTCTGCTAAACCTCGAAAGTCCCAATTACAAATACTCCAATGTGATGCCACAAAGAGGGGACCCTCTTTGAAGCAACTTTACTTTGCTTTGTTTGCTGTTTGGTATTTAAAATAATGTGTTTCTCTCCTAGTAGAAGGTGGAAAGATCCCTGGGAGAGTTGAGTGACAAAAATTGTATCAGAAAGCTAGTTTTAGCCTGACGAGATTGTCCAGAGTTTTGTTCAAAAGGCCGTGCCTCCTGAAAGAAGAAAAACCCAGTTTCTAAAATGAAAGATTATATGCTATCTTGACTTGTTTTGAACTTGTGCTGTTTTATTTGTGTAGTTTTAATCAAAGTTTCCTAGATAAATTTTGCAGGTGCAGTTTTTCTCGGATCTGGACTGAGCACCAACCTCTGGACCTCACTCACCGGCAGTAGTGAGGTTCCACAGGCAACTCCCTCTGGAGTCCGTGCTTACCGGAAATAGCAGGATTCCACAGGCAATCAAGACGCCCCACAGGAGCTGATTGTTTTACGCTCGGGAGAAGAAATCCCTTGAATAATAACCAGCGAGTTGAGCTAAGGAATCCACGATCGGATCAGTTCCAGGCTCAAGGACTGGAGTAATGAAATGGTGCAGCTCTTGGGCCAGGGGCAGACCTGTTCAATGGTTGCCAGAATTATTCCCAGAGATGTTTTCTTAAGTACTGGTTAATGACAATGTGTGATTTTTTTTTGCAGAAAAGGCTACTAGACCCCTAGCAAAATGGAAGTATTTCTGTCCAGGTACCGGCCACTCCCATGTGCATGAGAGACTCGATCCACTTGGGTGCAGAAGGAAGAAAATGTGAATAAATGAAGAGTTTATAAAATAAAAGGGGGGATTGTTAGGAAATTAATAATGATAATGTTCATTTATTCAATTGTGTTTCTCTATATAAAGCATACATTCAATGAAACCCCCCATTGCAAGCATTTTCTATGAAAGCTTTGTTCCAGTTACTAGGAGCCAAGGAGCCCCCACCTTTTGTTCCTGACATTTGAAGATTAACTATGAAACAAAAACCACCAGTATAACACCTGGCCTATAAAACCAACCACAAACACAGGAGCATCTGGCTTATGCTAGCTTCCTGTGACTTGTGGTTAAGCGTTTCCTCTTAAAAGTTTATTAATAGCTTGCTAAACATATGTTGCCTATTGCTTCTTTATAGATTTTAGCTCTATATAATTTTAGATAAATATAAATGCTTTTTATTCATTTTAAGGCTTGCTAAGAAACAAGGCAGAATCAATATTTAGCATGGTAAATGAATAACTAGCAGAGACGGCAAAGGATCGCTCCTCTGACTTATTAAAACTGTGTACCTATCTCTCTGCTGGCAATTTCCGGTGTTTGTCAGTATGGCTTGCAGCAAGGCGTTTCCTCTTGGTCTCATAGCAACGTAGAAAGGAGAGTTAAAGATTTGTTTTAATTGCTTTCTATTCTTTATGGGTTCAGTTTAAAATGTATTAAGCAAAAGGCATTTTTAGAATCTTAGTAAGCCAAATCAGTATGATTTTAACAAATAGGCCATTAGGGCAGGTATTAGTTGTAGAGTTATATCAGGTTTAGAACTTTGAATTTAATAAAATAAAACAAAGGGAAAATGATGCTGTAGGATGTTTACCTTATATGGTTGTAGGATGTTTGTATTTGATATGGTCATAACCTGAGCCAGCGGACGTGGGAGCCAGACTGTGAACTCTGATTGGCTGTTTGCCACAGAGGGAGGCAGGGATTTATGACGTCGGGGATCTATATATGCTCAGGTTTGACCATGAGTTAGCCAGAGGGAGATAGCCATCCAACTGACCTCCCTCTCCACTTTTGCAAAAGTGAAAATTAAAACTGTTTCTCTGAACAACGTCTCGGCCTAGTCATTGGAATCTGGAAGAAGGAGGTTTTCCTCCAAAAACCGGTTGACACTTGGGAGTGGGGGCAACAGTGGGTGGACTTCTAGTGTCCTTGCCCCACTTATGGAGCTCCTGATGGCACCTTGTGTTTTGGGCCACTGTGTGACACAGAGTGTTGGACTGGAGGGGCCATTGGCCTGATCCAACAAGGCTTCCCTTATGTTCTTATGTGACACAGAGTGCTGGACTGGATGGCCATTGGCCTGATCCAACCGGGCTTCTCTTATGTTCTTCTGTGACACAGAGTGTTGGACTGGAGGGGCCACTGGCCTGATCCAACAGGGCTTCTCTTATGTTCTTATGTGACACAGAGTGTTGGACTGGAGGGGCCATTGGCCTGATCCAACATGGCTTCCCTTATGTTCTTATGTGACACAGAGTGCTGGACTGGATGGGCCACTGGCCTGATCCAACATGGCTTCTCTAATGTTCTTATGGCCCTGGAGAGCGGCTGCCAGTCTGAATAGGCAATATTGACTTTGATGGCCCAAGGGTCTGATTTAGTAGAAGGCAACTCCCTGTATTGGGGAGGGGCCATGTCTTAGGGATAGAGCATCTGCTTGGCATGCAGAAGGTCGCTGATGTTCCAAAGGAGTCTAGGATATGCACCCAGCTGGCACAACCTGTTGGATTTCTGCCTGTTGTCCGCCTTTTCGTTAAAGGCACCGGCACCCTACCAGGGAAGGCTCGGTAGCATTTTCAAGGCAACTGCTTGCCAGATGTTTATCCAGCCGCATATTCAGGCTTTGGCGGCTCTGGGAAATGAAAACAGCTGTATGTTGGCCAGCCGCTTCCCCCCTACAAAGACATTCTTCCGTCTTCGGCACTGGGTAGCGATTACCTTTTGCTTATCCGGTAGTCTGCTTTCTGTTGTCTCTCCCCGGAGGCGACGATTGACCTCTGCAACTAGAAGTGAAGAGAGAAACTATGAGGATGTGGCAGGATAGGTAGCTCCCCCCAACCCCAGAGTTAAGCTTTAGTACGCAGGCTTGACAGATTCTAGCTGTTCTGCTGGAGACCAACACATCTAGCCCAGCTACCCTGCGAGACGATGAATTCATGGGACTCTGGGAGTTCTCCGGAGGAAACAGATATTTCTTTGCACTCTCTTTAAAGCTGCAAATTTGTCCCCCAGCACGAGATACTGCCAGAACATTAAAAGAGCCCTGCTGGATCATGAACCCCAGAGAGCGCTGAGGTCAGCTGGAAAGAACCAGCTGAATATCCCTGGGCCAAAGGAGGCCAGATTGAAGTCCACCCGGGATCGGGCCTTCTCTATAGCGGCCCCCCTACTGTGGAACCAACTCCCGGAGGAGGTACGGGCCCTGCGATGCTTAGATCAATTCCGCAGGGCCTGTAAGACCCACCTCTTTAAAACAGCCTTCACATAAACCGAGCCAAGAAAGCCCTGTTGGATATGTTCTATGTTTTATGTTTTAATCACCGGATTTTATGAAAGATCTTAATTATAGCACCATTATCTTAAGTTTAATGTAATTTTAATGATTTTAAGGACGATTTTATATTGAAATTGTATATGAATTTATAATTGATTGCACATGGTTTTATTGTATACTGTATTCACATGTTGTGAGCCGCCCTGAGCCTGCTTGCGGGGAGGGCGGGATACAAATAAAAAATTATTATTATTATTATTATTATTAGACCAGTGGTTCATTTAGTCCAGCAGCCTGTCTCACACGGTGGCCAATCGGTTCTTCTGAAGGGTCAGCAACAGGGTGTGATGGAACCGGCCCGATTCTGCCTTCAGACCCGGTCCTGTTCACTCCCTTTTGAGTTGCCAACTCCTGAAGGGAGCTTCTCCTCTTCCCGCCACTAGGGCACGCTGCCACCACCTGCTCAATTTAGGGGTTCTTGACCGAGAGGAACAGGACTCCCAATCCCCCTTGCCAGTTCTGAGGCCCAGCCTCCAGGTCCCCTGCCAACCCAGCACCTGGTTAACACAGAGACCACAGTCCTTCTTTGGGAGACCCCTGGAGGATTGGCACCCTTGCCAACTGTATGCCTTCCCCCTTCCCTGGACTCCCCTCCTGCAGTAGTGTGGTCTAAGGCGGTTGGGGAAATTAGGTGGTACAGAGGGACTACCTTTTAAACAGACAAAACATTTATTTACAACACACAACTATATTGCAGGGTGGCCAACGGTAGCTCTCCAGATGTTTTTTTGCCTACAACTTCCATCAGCCCCAGCCAGCATGGCCAATGGCTGGGGCTGACGGGAGTTGTAGGCAGAAAACATCTGGAGAGCTACCGTCGGCCACCCCCGAACAGGCATTTTTAAAAAAGGTGAACAGAAGACAAAAATTAAAGTAGGGAAAAACGCTCCTTCTCTCCCTAATATACAACTTGCCCTGACCGTACCTTCCAAGACTATATACCAACTCAAACTAAACGGACAGTCAGCTTCCCCTGACAACTTTTAACTAGGGTTGCCAATCCCCAGGTGGGGGCAGGGGATCCCCCAGTTTGGAGGACCTCCCCCCCCCCCGCTTCATGGTCGTCAGAAAGTGGGGGGAGGGGAGGGAAATGTCTGCTGGGAACTCTTTTATTCCCTATAGAGATTTATTCCGGTAGAAAATCAGGGAGAATTGATCCGCGGGTATCTGGGGCTCTGGGGGGCCCCCCTGTTTTTTGTGGTAGAGGCACCAAATTTTCAGTACAGCATCTAGTGCCTCTCCCCAAAATATCCCCCAAGTTTCAAAACGATTGGACCAGGGGTTCCAATTCTATGAGCCCCAAAAGAAGGTGCCCCTATCCTTCATTATTTCCTATGGAAGGAAGGCATGGAAAAGGTGTGCTGTCCCTTTAAATGTGATGGCCAGAACTCCCTTTGGAGTTCAATGAGGCTTGTCACAGCCTTGATCTTGGCTCCACCCTGAGGTCTCCTGGCTCCTCCCCCAAAGTCTCCTGGCCACACCCCCAAAGTCCCCAGATATTTCTTAAATTGGACTTGGCAACCCTACTTTTAACTGAGGCCTTTTCCACCTGAAATCCTCAATATAATATCCAGTTCCCACCCAGGAACTGGTTTACCTTTCTCCAGCATTCTGGGAGACCAGCCTGACAGACTTCCTAGGAGGCCTCCTCAAAATTGCTGTTCCTAGACAGCAGGGGAGTGGGGGCGGGGGAGGAAGAGACTAGGCCCAAAGCCTGTCTCCAGTTTGACAACCTCCTTCTAGCCAACTCCCAGACAAATATCAGCCAAAATGGCATTTCTTCACACAGGGCATAGAGGCTGAGGCCTTCCCCTGATAAGAATGTAAGAATGTCAGGATCAGACCAGTGGTTCATCTAGTCCATCCTCCTGTCTCACACAGTGGCCAACCAGTTCCTCTGGAGGGCCCACAGCAGGGCAGAGAGGCCAAGGCCTTCCCCTGAGAAGAACCTCAGAAGAGCCCTGCTGGGTCAGACCAGCGAGGGTCCATCTAGTCCAGCCTCCTGTCTCACACAGAGGCCAGCCAGTTCCTCTGAAGGGTCAACAATGGGCAGAGAGCCTGAAGCCTGCCCCTGAGAAGAACATCAGAAGAGCCCTGCTGGATCAGACCAGTGAGGGTCCATCTAGTGCAGCCTCCTGTTCACACAGTGGCCAATCAGTTCCTCTGAAGGGTCAACAATGGGCAGAGAGCCTGAAGCCTGCCCCTGAGAAGATCCTCAGAAGTGCCCTGCTGGATCAGACCAGGGAGGGTCCATGTAGTCCAGCCTCCTGTCTCACACAGTAGCCAACCATTTCTTCTGAAGGGCCAACAACAGGGCAGAGAGGCTGAGGCCTTCCCCCGAGAAGAACATCAGAATAGTCCAGCTGGATCAGACCAGGAAGGGTCCATCTAGTCCAGCCTCCTGTCTCACACAGAGGCCAACCAGTTCCTCTGGAGGGCCAACAATGGGGCAGAGAGGCCAAGGTCTTCCCCTGAGAAGAACATCACAAGAGCCCTGCTGGATCAGACCAGTGAGGGTCCATCTAGTCCAGCCTCCTGTCTCACACAGTGGCCAATCAGTTCCTCTGAAGGGTCAACAATGGGCAGAGAGCCTGAAGCCTGCCCCTGAGAAGAACCTCAGAAGTGCCCTGCTGGATCAGACCAGGGAGGGTCCATCTAGTCCAGCCTCCTGTCTCACACAGTGGCCAACCAGTTCCTCTGGAGGGCCAACAACAGGGCACAGAGGCCGAGGCCTTCCCCTGAGAAGAACATCAGAAGAGCCCTGTTGGATCAGACCAGTGAGGGTCCGTCTAGTCCAGCCTCCTGTCTCACACAGAGGCCAACCAGTTCCTCTGGAGGGCCAACAACAGGGCAGAGAGGCCGAGGCCTTCCCCTGGAGCTGCCTCCTGGCTCTGGGATTCAGAAGTTTAGTGCCTCTGAATGTGGATGTTCCCCTCAGCTGCTATGACTAGTAGCCAAGGATAGGCCTGTCCTCCATGAATCTTTTAAAGTTGTTTTATTCCTGCGGCCATCACTACATCCTCTGGCAGCGAATTCCACTTTGTAGAAATTCGCTGGGCCAGACGAGTTCCCAGAGCGTCCACAATGGTGAGGCAGTTGACAGGAACGCCACACGATCGGAGAGCCAAACCACTTGTGGTGAGTGCCGCCAGCCCAAGAGCAGGCTACATCTGGGAAAAGCGGTGTCCTGTCTGCGCTGTGAAGTTGGTTAATGACCTCCACATGGGCCAGGCTGGGCTGCCAGTTAGTATTGCCAGCTTCAGGTTTTGACATTGCTGGAGATTTGAGGGTGGAACTTGGGACGAGTGGCATCTAGAGAAAGACCATGACCTCAGTGAGGTAAAATCCCATCAAGTCCACCCTGCAAAATCAGCCATTTTCTTTAGGAGAATTGATCTCTGTCAAGTGGAGGACTATTGCGGTTTTGGGATTTCTTTCGGTCCCAGCTGGATTTTGGTCACCTTAGTTTCTACTGGGCTGGGACAGATCCCCTACGAAGCACACATATCCTGCCAGAGACGGCTATCCTGCACCATCCCCGTAGCTTGGTTTGGGTTTTGTTAAATTCATTTTATTGGTCATCACGAGCAGGGCTTTTTTTGTAGCAGGAACTCCTTCACGTATTAGGCCAAATGCCCCTGATGTAGCCAATCCTTCAAGAGCTTGCAGGGCTCTTTGTACAGGGCCTACAGGAAGCTCCAGGAGGATTGGCTGCATCGGGGGCGGGTGGCCTAATATGCAAAGGAGCTCCTGCGACAAAAAAAGCATCTTATCTATCTATCTATCTATCTATCTATCTATCTATCTATCTATCTATCTATCTATCTATCTATCTATCTATCTATCTATCTATCTATCATCCCTCCCTCCCTCCGTCCGTCCATCTGTCTGTCTATTGCTTTTTTTGTAGCAGGAGCTCCTTTGCATATTAGGCCAAACAACCCTGATGTAGACAATCCCCCAAGAGCTTGCAGGGCTCTTCTTGCAGGGCTGACTGTAAGCTCCAGGAGGATTGGCTACATCAAGGGGATGTGGCCTAATGTACAAAGGCATTCCTGCTACAAAAAAGCTATCTATCTATCTATCTATCTATCTATCTATCTATCTATCTATCTATCTATCTATCTATCTATCTATCTATCTATCTATCTATCTATCTATCTATCTTGGGTCAGCCATAGCTCTGGCAGAGGTTGTCCTTGAAAGGGCAGCTGTTGGATCAGGCCAACAGGCGAATGGATCAGGCCAATGGCCCATCCAGTCTAATACTCTGTGTCACGCAGTGGCCAAAAAACCCAGGTGACATCAGGAGGTCCATCAGTGGGGCCAGGACACTAGAAGCCCTCCCACTGTGGCCTCCCCCAAGCACCAAGAATACAGAGCCTCACTGCCCAGACAGAAGAACATAAGAGAAACCATGTTGGATCATGCCAATGGCCCATCCAGTCCAACACTGTATCACACAGTGGCCAAAAAAACCAGGTGCCTTCAGTAGGTCCACCAGTGGGGCCAGGACACTAGAAGCCCTCCTACTGTTGCCTCCCAAGCACCAAGGCTACAGAGCATCACTGCCCAAGACATAAGAGAGTAGCCCTGTTGGATCAGGCCAATGGCCCATTCAGCCCAACACTCTGTGTCACACAGTGGCCAAAAAACCCAGGTGCCATCAGGAGGTCCATCAGTGGGACCAGGACACTAGAAGCCCTTCCACTGTGGCCTCCCCCAAGAACCAAGAGTACAGAGCATCACTGCTCCAGACAGGGTCCCAACGATAAGCTGTGGCTAACAGCCACTGATGGACCTCTGCTCCATATGTTGATCCAATCCCCTCTTGAAGCTGGCTAAGCTTGTAGCCGGCCACACACCCCTATGGCACTGAACTCCATGCGTTAATCACCCTTTGGGTAAAGATGTGGGAGGAGTCAGTGGGAATTTTTGCGGGGGAGGGGGAGGTTGTCACGACAGCTTCCAGTCAAGTTAAGGGCACACTCCCCCCCTTCCCCACAAAGAGAGAAGCCCCACACATCTGACATGCTCACCCGCGGAGCAGCCAACTCCTTGATCTTCTCAGCTTCAGAGTCGCTGACGAAGTCGTGGTAGAGGGCTACATAAGGTCGCCAGTGGACAATTTCCCTCCTCAGCGGCTGGAGGATCAGTTGAGGGTCCCCGTTGGCTTCGTAGGAGCAGTAGAGTTGAGCCTCCCGGTACCGAGTGGGCTGAAAGAGGAAGGATAGAAGGGTGACATGAGACCTTGGGACCAATGTTCCCTGTAAGCTGCAGAGTCTTGTGTGCAAAAATTCTACTTTGTGAGCTACTGGTATTAAAGTTGTGAGCGACTGGCATTGAAGTTGTGACCTTCCTGAGCGAAGACAAAAATGTGTGAGCCGGAAGCTAAACGTCTGTGAGCTAGCTCACACTAACTCAGCTTAGAGGGAACAACGGTTGCCACCAATGCTTCCTCCAAGCTGCAGAGTCTTGTGAGCAAAAATTCTACTTTGTGAGCTACTGGCTCTGGGAGGCCTGTTGTTTGAGGTAGAGGCACCAAATTTGAAGCATAGCATCCAGTGCCTCTCCCCGAAATACCCTCCAAGTTTCAAAAGGATTGGACCAGGGAGTCCAATTCTATGAGCCCTCAAAGAAGGTGCCCCTATCCTTCATTATTTCCAATAGAGGGAAGGCATTTTAAAAGTGTGCGGTCCCTTTAAATGTGATGAGCAGAACTCCCTTTGGAGCTCAATTATTCTTCTCATAACTTTGCTCCTGGCTCTACCCCCTAAGGCCCCAGGATATTTCTTGAAATGGACCTGGCAACTCTAGGAAGGACTGTGACTCAGGGTAAGATCTTCTTCTTTGGATGCAGAAGGTCCCAGGTTCAATCCCTGGAATCTCCAGTGTAGGGCTGCAATAGGGTTGCCAATCCCCAGGTGGGGGCAGGGGACCCCCCGGTTTTGAGGCCCTCCCCCCGCTTCAGGGGCATCAGAAAGCGGGGGTGGGGGGAGGGAAATGCCTACTTGGCACTCCCTATGGAGACTTATTCCTATAGGAAATCATGGAGAATTGATCCGCGGGTATCTGGGACTCTGGGGGAGGTTGTTTTTTGAGGTAGAGGCACCAAATTTGCAGCATACCATCCAGTGCCTCTCCCCAAAATACCCTCCAAGCTTCAAAAAGATTGGACCAGGGGGTCCAATTCTATGAGCCCCAAAAGAAGATGCCCCTATCTTTCATTATTTTCCAATGGAGGGAAGGCATTTCAAAGGTGTGCGGTCCCTTTAAATGGGATGGCCAGAGCTCCCTTTGGAGCTCAATTATGCTTGTCCCATCCTTGTTCCTGGCTCCACCCCCAATGTCTCCTGGCTCCGCCCCCCATGTCTCCTGGCTCCATCCCCAAAGTCCCCAGATATTTCTTGAATTGGACTTGGCAACCCTAGCTACTGGCATTAAAGTTGTGAGCTGCTACATAAAGTATTGTGCTCTGGGGCCATTTTTCCTGAGCTAAGACAAAAATGTGTGAGCTGGAGGCTAAAAATCTGTGAGCTAGCTCACACTAACTCAGCTTAGAGGAAACACTGCTTCGGACATACAGACAGAAGTGCCATCATAACTGCAAGATGGTTTTAATTTTAATAAATGGCTTTAATTTTGGAACAGGTTTCTCTCTCACACACACACACACAGTTTGGTGTAGTGATCTGATGTAGTGGTTAAGTGGGTGGACTCTTATTTGGGAGAACCGGGTTTGATTCCCCACTCCTCCACTTGCAGCTGCTGGAACAGCCTTGGGTCAGCCATAGCTCTTGTAGAGCTGTCCTTGAAAGGGCAGCTTTTGTCAGAGCCATCTCAGTCCCACCCACCTCACAGGGTGTCTGTTGCGAGGGGAGGCAAAGGAGATTGTGAGCCGCTCTTAGACTCTGAGATTCAGAGTGAGGATATAAAACTAATATCCTCATCATCATCTTCTCTCTCTCTTTCTTTCTCTCTCTCTCTCTCTCAATTTATAGAGTTCTTGTAAGTCATTCCCCACACTGTTACCGAACCCAGTGGGAATGGGAGTCCTAGAAAAGGTTTCTATACTCCAAAAATTCCCTAACAAAGCACTCTAATTGGAACGGCACAAACTCTTCCCACGGAGCCTCTAACAAGACATGATTCTTCTCTTTGAAGTGTAAACATGGATTAGGACTTCTGCACCATTTCAATACTGCAAAGGACTACTAGGGGTTCATAGCGATCAGTGACTTATGTATTGAATATTGTATATTGCAGCATATTCTAGGAATTCTTGTGAATGATTAGTTTCATTCGTTCATTCATTCATTCGTTCATTCTGTTAGATTCATTCATCCTGCCCATTCTACGAAGACTCACAACATAAAATACACAATAAACGATACGTAATATTAAAAACTGTAAAACAATCGAAATGGCAATGGGGCCTACTTCACCTACATGCTTCCATGCTTTTGTAGCAGAGTTGCCAACCCCCAGGTGAGGGCAGGGGATCTCCTGTTTTGGAGGCCCTCCCCCCGCTTCAGGACCATCAGAAAGCGGAGGGGGGGGGGGCGGGAAAATGTCTGCCGGGAACCCTCTGGATATATCCCCATAGGAAATAATGGATGATCTGCAGGTATCTGGGGCTCTGGGGGGGGGCTGTTTCTTGAGGTCGAGGTACCACATCCTCAGCATATCCATCGCCTCTTCTCAAAACACCCAAAGAAGGCGCCCCTGTGATTCATTCTTTCCAATGGAGGCGAGGCATTTAAAAGGCGCACGGTTGGAACTCCCTTTGGAGTTCAATTGTGCTTGTCGCAGCTTTGTTCCTGGCTCCACCCCCCAAGTCCCCAGCTATTTCTTGAATTGGACCTGGAAAACCTATGAGTGACATGTATTGAATATTGTAGATTGTTGTATATTCTAGACAATTTTGTGAATTAGTAGTTATGTGCTTTTGTACTTATTTTCCACAGTTCAGTTTTGGGGTTTCCGCCGGACGTTTTGTCAGGCAACGCTTCGTTGAAGTTATTGATGCTTTATGATCATGTTTATGCTATGCTTACTAACACCATTGCTAAATAAAATACTATGCTACTAATACCTGGGCCCTGCAAGAGAAGGAGGAGGGGTGGGAATGGAAGTTGCCAAAACTCCAAAGGCCAGCAAAGCCTTTGAAGCGCAGAGCGCCAAGCTCGCCTCTCTGGCGCCTCCCGAGCGAAGCAAGGACATCACCAGGGGGGGAGAATGTAACCATCACCGGTAACAGATAAGCAGGCGTGTGAAAGGGTTACTTGCAGGGCCAACTGTAGTTTTATTATGAGAAGTAGTTTAAAGCCCAAGCCTTTGAAGCGTATTGATAAATGCCAATGGTTCCAGCTATCTGTTATCAGTTTCAATGAATCCATGTAGAGAGTAACATTGTTGTAATCAATAAATGAAGCTTAGTTTTTGAACAAAGACAAGTCTGATCATTTTGAAACTTCAATGAACCCTTTGCTGACACGTTTGGCAACTCAACCAAAAGGGGGTGACCCCTGCCGGGGGCTCCGTCACACCCACCTGAGATCCCAAGTTCTGGCAAAGGTGTTCGTAAAGGTCTCTGGTCTCCAGGTGTGTCACGTTGGGCCTCCGCAGAGCCGGTGTTTCCTCGCTGCTCTCGGACGATTCGAGCAAAAGTTTCTCATACTTCAGGACATTTCTGGCAACCCGCTTGTTGCTGGGATCTGGCAAAGATCAGGCTTCAGTACACGGTTCCTCCAAACGTGATCGGAACTAGTTTGGATCCCTTTGTGGGTTCGGAGAGCCTCTCTTTATTCGGGGGGAAAGATAGGCCTGACAGAACTCGGGCCCTGGTTTGTGACCAGAGTTCCCAACCTCCAGGTGGGGCCTGGAGATCTCTTGGAATTACAAACTTGATCTTCAGGCTACAGAGTTCAGTTCCTCTGGAGAAAATGGCTTCCCTGGAGGGTAGATTCTATGGTATTATACAGGGCTTTTTTTTGTAGCAGGAACTCCTTTGCATATTAGGCCACACCCCACTGATGTAGCCAATCCTCCAAGAGCTTATGGGGCTCTTCTTACAGGGCCTACTGCAAGCTCCAGGAGGATTGGTTACCTCAGGGGTGTGTGGCATAATATGCCAAGGAGTTCCTGCTACAAAAAGCCCTGGTTACCTTAAGATCCCTCCCTATCCCCATTGTGAGCCGCTCTGTGAGCCAATTGTGAGCCGCTCTAAGACTCTTCGGAGTGGAGGGCGGGATATAAATCCAATATCTTCATCTACCTCACAGGGTGTCTGTTGTGGGGGAGGAAGGTAAAGGAGAGCGTGAGCCGCTCTGAGACTCTTCAGAGTGGAGGGCGGGATATAAATCCAATATCCTCATCTACCTCACAGGGTGTCTGTTGTGGGGGAGGAAGGTAAAGGAGAGTGTGAGCCACTCTGAGACTCTTCGGAGTGGAGGGCGGGATATAAATCCAATATCCTCATCTACCTCACAGGGTGTCTGTTGTGGGGGAGGAAGGTAAAGGAGAGCGTGAGCCGCTCTGAGACTCTTCGGAGTGGAGGGCGGGATATAAATCCAATATCTTCATCTACCTCACAGGGTGTCTGTTGTGGGGGAGGAAGGTAAAGGAGAGCGTGAGCCGCTCTGAGACTCTTCGGAGTGGAGGGCGGGATATAAATCCAATATCTTCTTCTTCTATCTTCAACCCTGCCCTCCCCCAAATCTCCAAGGATTTCCCCACCCAGAGTTGACAACCCAATTTGTGACATGTTCATCAGGGACGTGGAAATATGCTGTCTTCTTTGTAGCCCATCTAGTTCAGTATTGTCTGTCCTGACCAGCAGGAGCTCTCTGACAGAAAAAAAAATAATTCCCATAAGAACATCAGAAGAGCCCAGTTGGATCAGACCAGGGAGGGTCCCTCTAGTCCAGCCTCCTGTCTCACACAGAAGCCAACCAGTTCCTCTGGAGGGCCAACAACAGGGCACAGTGGTTGAGGCCTTCCCTTAGATGAACATCAGAAGAATCCTGCTGGATCAGACCAGTGAGGGTCCATCTAGTTCAGCCTCTTTTCTTACACAGGGACCAACCAATTCCTCTGGAGGTCCAACGAAGGGGCACAGAGGTTCAACAAAGGGGCACAGAGGCCTTCCCCTGAGAAGAACCTCAGAAGAGCCCTGCTGGATCAGACCAGTGAGGGTCCCTCTAGTCCAGCCTCCTGTCTCACACAGTGGCCACCCAGTTCCTCTGGAGAGTCAACAACAGGGCACAGAGCCCATGGCCTTCCCCTGAGAGAAGAACCTGAGAAGAGCCCTGCTGGATCAGACCAGTGAGGGTCCATCTAGTCCAGCCTCCTGTCTCACACAGTGGCCACCCAGTTCCTCTGCAGGGTCAACAACAACAGGGCAGAGAGGCTGAGGCCTTTCCCTGAGCAGAACCTCAGAAGAGCCCTGCTGGATCAGACTAGTGAGGGTCCATCTAGTTCAGCCTCTTGTCTCACACAGGGACCAACCAATTCCTCTGGAGGTCCAACGAAGGGGCACAGAGGTTCAACAAAGGGGCACAGAGGCCTTCCCCTGAGAAGAACACCAGAAGAGCCTTGCTGCAGACCAGTGCAGGTCCACCTAGTCCAGCCTCCTGTCTCACACAGTGGCCATTCAGTTCCTCTGGAGGGCCAACAACAGGGCAGAGAGGCTGTGGCCTCCCCCTGAGAAGAACATCAGAAGAGCCCTGTTGGATCAGACCAGTGAAGATCCATCTAGCCCAGCATCCTCTCTCACACAGGGGCCAGCCAGTTCCTCTGGAGGGCAACAACAGGGCAGAGAGGCCGAGGTTCAACAAAGGGGCACAGAGGCCTTCCCCTGAGAAGAACGTCAGAAGAGCCCTGCTGGATCAGACCAGGGAGGATCCATCTAGTCCAGCCTCCTGTCTCTCACAGCCTTCCCCTGAGAACATCAGAAGAGCCCTGCTGGATCAGACCAGTGAGGGTCTATCTAGTCCAGCATCTAGTCTCACACAGTGGCCAGCCAGTTCCTCTGGAGGGCCAACAACAGGGCAGAGAGGCCTTCCCCTGAGAACATCAGAAGAGCCCTGCTGGATCAGACCAGTGAGGGTCCATCTAGTCCAGCCTCCTGTCTCACACAGTGGCCAGCCAGTTCCTCTGGAGGGCCAACAACAGGGCAGAGAGGCTTTCCCCTGAGAACATCGGAAGAGCCCTGCTGGATCAGACCAGTGAGGGTCTATCTAGTCCAGCATCCAGTCTCACACAGTGGCCAGCCAGTTCCTCCGGAGGGCCAACAACAAGGCAGAGAGGCCTTCCCCTGAGAACATCAGAAGAGCCCTGCTGGATCAGACCAGGGAGGGTCCATCTAGTCCAGCATCCTGGCTCACACAGTGTCCAGCCAGTTCCTCTGGAGGGCCAACAACAGGGCAGAGAGGCTGAGGCCTTCCCCTGAGAAGAACATCAGAAGAGACCTGCTGGATCAGACCAGTGAGGGTCCATCTAGTTCAGCTTCTTGTCTCACACAGGGACCAACAATTCCTCTGGAGGTCCAATGAAGGGGTACAGAGGTTCAACAAAGGGGCACAGAGGCCTTCCCCTGAGAAGAACCTCAGAAGAGCCCTGCTGGGTCAGACCAGTGCAGGTCCACCTAGTCCAGCCTCCTGTCTCACACAGTGGCCATTCAGTTCCTCTGGAGGGCCAACAACAGGGCAGAGAGGCTGAGGCCTTCCCCTGAGAAGAACATCAGAAGAGACCTGCTGGGTCAGACCAGGGAGGGTTCATCTAGTCCAGCCTCCTGCCTCACACAGTGGCTAGCCAGTTCCTCTGGAGGGCCAACAACAGGGCAGAGAAGCTGAGGCCTTCCCCTGAGAAGAACATCAAAAGAGCCCTGCTGGGTCAGACCAGGGAGGGTTCATCTAGTCCAGCCTCCTGCCTCACTCAGTGGCCAGCCAGTTTCTCTGGAGGGCCAACAACAGGTCAGAGAGGCCGAGGCCTTCCCCTGAGAAGAACCTCAGAAGAGCCCTGCTGGGTGAGACCAGTGAGGGTCCATCTAGTCCAGCCTCCTGTCTCACACAGCGGCCAGCCAGTTCCTCTGGAGGGCCAACAACAGGGCCGAGAGGCCGAGGCCTTCCCCTGAGAAGAACTTCAGAAGAGCCCTGCTGGATCAGACCAGTGTTCCAGCATGTGAATAACTTGCATCATTTAATGCGTATAAAAGCGGTGGAGATGCACACTATGGGGGCAAATACTTAATTGATTTGGAAAACTCAAGAATTTTGAACCTCCGCTTGTGAGATGAGTGAGATCACCACGAAGAAAGCATCGATTTCAAGTTCGCTGATTCCATTTTGAAAAACCAACGTAATGTTCGTATTCAAACAATGTCTGCCCCCCCCCGCCCCCCAATTCTACAGTCGAAAATATTTTGGCTAGTTGAAGTAATAGCGATTTCCCGATTACTTGTGGCCCAGTGAGCGGAATTTATTAGGAATCTCACTAATCCCTAAAAAACGCTCCTTGTTTAAGAACGATAAACAGATCTGGACATTTTCTTTCCTGGAGAAACACGTACCATAGTGAAGAACTTCTTGGGACAGGCTTAAGGCATGAGAGATGTTTCCTGCCTTTAAAGAAAAAGATTAAGAGAGAGAGAGTGGGAAAGGAAAACATGGTTAAAATTCTGGAGGAAGAAGAAAAGGCATGGAGTCCAAATTCTGCCGAGAAGAAACATTGGGTGCTTTCACACACGCTAAACAAACCATATGAATGCAATTTGCTTTTAGATTTTACTGTGTGAGATGGAAAAATCCACTTGTAAATAGTCACTGCGTGAAAGCACCCGTTCTCTTGCTTGGATGGCCAGTGCACCTCAGTATGTGTGAATACAGGTGCTGCTATTAATATTATTATATCCTGAGTCAGACCTGGAAACTCTAGTACCTCCTAGGGAGCCAGTTTGGTGCAGCGGTTAAGTGCACAGACTCTTATCTGGGAGAACCGAGTTTGACTCCCCACTCCTCCACTTGCAGCTGCTGGAATGGCCTTGGGTCAGCCAGAGCTCTCTTATCTGGGAGAACCGGGTTTGATTCCCCACTCCTCCACTTGCAGCTGCTGGAATGGCCTTGGGTCAGCCATAGCTCTCTTATCTGGGAGAACCGGGTTTGATTCCCAACTCCACCACTTGCACCTGCTGGAATGGCCTTGGGTCAGCCAGAGCTCTTTTATCTGAGAGAACCGGGTTTGATTCCCCATTCCTCCACTTGCACCTGCTGGAATGGCCTTGGGTCAGCCAGAGCTCTCTTATTTGGGAGAACCAGGTTTGATTCCCCACTCCTCCACTTGCAGCTGCTGGGATGACCTTGGGTCAGCCAGAGCTCTCTTATCTGGGAAACCGGGTTTGATTCCCCACTCCTCCATTTGCAGCTGCTGGAATGGCCTTGAGTCAGCCAGAGCTCTCTTATCTGGGAGAACCAGGGTTTAATTCCCCACTCCTTCACTGGCAGCTGCTGGAATGGTCTTGGGTCAGCCATAGCTCTTGCAAGAGTTGTCCTTGCAAGGGTAGCTGCTGCATAGAGTTTTCTCAGCCCCACCTACCTCACAGGGTGTTTGTTGTGGTGGTGGGGGGGACGTAAAGGAGATTATGACTGCTCTGAGACTCTGAGATTCAGAGTATAGGAAAAGGAAAGGTCCCCTGTGCAAGCACCAGTTGTTTCCGACTCTGGGGTGACGTTGCTTGCACAACGTTTTTGCGGCAGACTTTTGACGTGGTGGTTTGCCATTGCCTTCCCCAGTTATCTACACTTCCCACCCCCCAGCAAGCTGGGTCCTCATTTGACCGACCTCGGAAGGATGGAAGGCTGAGTCAACCTTGGGCCGGCTACCTGAACCAGCTTTCGCTGGGATCGAACTCAGATTGTGAGCAGAGAGTTATGATCACAGTACTGCAGTACTGCTGCTTTACCACTCCGCGCCGCGGGGCATATAAATCCAATATCTTCTTTCCGGTTGAACTTCTCCGTGCTGAACCCAGTATTTAACAACATCACTTCTGGTTGACCGGGAGGAAGTGACAACACAGTGTTGCTGGTGCTGTGACATCACTTCCTCCCGCTCAACCAGAACTGTTCGTGACGCTTGCCCTGGGCTCCGCCACCCCTCCCCCACCACATTGGACCCTCTACTCCCTGGATCACCTTGAAGTAAGAAAAGGCAAGATGGTCCAGCGCGTCTTCAAGGCTTCCCTCGTCCTCCGTGTTCCAGCGCCCGTAGGAGACCCGGAAGAGGCTGACGGCTTCCTCCAGCCAGGCAATGGAATGGTAATGGTCTTCCATGTCATAGGCTACCTGGAAGGAACAGCAAGTGCAAGCGTGATGGCAGAGGGGAAGAGAAGGATGGCTAGAAATGCGTGTGCACGCTTGAGTTGCCAAACTCCAGGTTGGCACAGAGGATACTCGGCGAGAATATTGCAAAAAAATACAAGTAATCCGAGTAGCACACACAATATTTTGTTATTAACAAGGAAAGGAAAGGTCCCGTGTGCAAGCACCAGTCGTTTCCGACTCTGGGGTGACGTTGCTTTCACAACGTTTTCACGGCAGACTTTTGACGGGGTGGTTTGCCATTGCCTTCCCCAGTCCTCTACACTTTCCCCCCAGCAAGCTGGGTACTCATTTGACTGACCTCGGAAGGATGGATGGCTGAGTCAACCTCAAGCTGGCTACCTGAGCCCAGCTTCCACCAGGATCGAACTCAGGTCGTGAGCAGAGGGCTCCGACTGCAGTACTGCAGCTTTACCACTCTGTGCCACGGGGCTCTTAAAAGGTGGAGGTAGTCCCCTGTGCAAGCACCAGTCGTTTTCGACTCTGGGGTGACGTTGCTTTCACAACGTTTTCACGGCAGACTTTTGACGGGGGGGGGGGGGGTTTGCCATTGCCTTCCGCAGTCATCTACACTTTCCCCCCAGCAAGCTGGGGACTCGTTTGACCAGCCTCGGAAGGATGAAAGGCTGAGTCAACCTTGGGCTGGCTACCTGAACCCAGCTTCTGCCAGGATCGCCATTGCCTTTTCCAGTCCTCTACGCTTTCCCCAAACAAGCTGGGGGCTCATTTGACTGACCTCGGAAGGATGGAAGGCTGAGTCAACCTGAGCCGGCTAGCTGAACCCAGCTTCTGCCAGGATCGCCATTGCTTTTCCCAGTCTTTTACACTTCCCCCCCCAGCAAGCTGAGTACTCATTTGACCGACCTCGGAAGGATGGAAGGCTGAGTCAACCTTGGGCCGGCTACCTGAATCTAGCTTCTGCCGGGATCAAATTCAGGTCATGAGCAGAGAGTTCAGACCACAGTACTGCTGCTTTACCACTCTGACAAAGACATAAATATTAAAGACATAGTGCAAAAAAGTCCCCATGCCCAGTCTTCTCTTATATAGTCCTTTGAGTCATAAACAAGGCGCAGTCTTCAATAATGTCGAGAGGAATCGGAGAAGAATGCAGCCGATTGGTGGCTTGAAATGGAGGACGGTTTCGGCAACGCCTTCCTCGGTCATAAACCTTTACGCAGATCCATGCGCGCAGCTTCTCCCATAGTGCAAAGGATCATTTCGCTAGTTGGGACCTCAGTCTTACTCTATTCTCAGGCTCAGCTTTCCACTGAATTCTGGGATGTAACCAGCGGTGGAACTGGCCTGGAGAAAAATTGTGATCAGGATTTCCCTGGGCTCATAAGAAAGGGCCAGGAGAACGAAGCACTGAGGCAACCTTTCCTCCCCTATTTCTCATGATCGGCCTAATTCACAGAATCGGAATTGCTGCCAGTTGTCTAGCCCAGGGGTCAGCAACCACCGGCCCGTAGACCGGTCCCAATCCGTGGCCTGTTAGCAACCAGGCCGTGAATTGTATATATAGAATCATAGAGTTGGAAGGGACCTCCAGGGTCCTCTACTCCAACCCCCGGCACAATGCAGGAAACTCACAAACACCTCCCCCTAAATTCACAGGATCTTCATGGCTGTCAGATGGCCACCTAGCCTCTGTTGAGAAACCTCCAAGGAAGGAGAGCCCACCACCTCCTGAGGAATCATAGAGTCATAGAGTTGGAAGGGACCTCCAGGGTCATCTATCCCAACCCCCTGCACAATGCAGGAAACTCACAAACACCTACCCCTAAATTCACAGGATCTTCATTGCTGTCAGATGGCCATCTAGCCTCTGTTGAAAAACCTCCAAGGAAGGAGAGCCCACCTCCTCCTGAGCAATCATAGAGTCATAGCATTGGAAAGGACCTCCAGGGTCATCTAGTCCAACCCCCGGCACAATGCAGGAAACTCACAAACATCTCCCCCTAAATTCACAGGATCTTCATTGCTGTCAGATGGCCATCTAGCCTCTGTTGAAAAACCTCCAAGGAAGGAGAGCCCACCACCTCCTGAGGAATCATAGAATCATACCATTGGAAAGGACCTCCAGAGTCATCTAGTCCAACCCCCGGCACAATGCAGGAAACTCACAAACACTTCCCCCTAAATTCATAGGATCTTCATTGCTGTCAGATGGCCATCTAGCCTCTGTTGAAAAACCTCCTTCCTTGAAGTAATATAGTAATAATAATACAATGCAGTAATAACAATGTAGTAATAATAATAAGATGATGACATTGGATTTATATCCTGCCCTCCGCTCTGAGTCTCAGAACCGCTCACAATCTCCTTTACCTTCCTCCCTCACAACAGGTACCATGTGAGGTGGGTGAGGCTGAGAGAGCTCTCCCAGAAGCTGCCCTTTCAAGGACAGCTCTGCGAGAGCTATGGCTGACCGAAGGCCATTCCAGCAGGTGCAGGTGGAGTGGGGAACCAACCCTGGTTCTCCCAGGTAAGAGTCAGTGCACTTAACCACCACGCCAAACTAACAGAAATAAAGTGCACAATTGTATCATCCCGAAACCACCCACCTCTCCTGGTCCGTGGAAAAATTATCTTCTACAAAACCGGTCCCTGGTGCCTAAAAGATTGGGGACCGCTGGTCTAGCCTACAAAGGAGTTTTTTAAACAGAGACTTAGACGGACATCTGACAGCAATGATCTTGATGTGCCTCCTATTTATGCTGTGATAATAGCTACTAACGAGGAATATTCATATAACCTTCCAATGCAAAAAGAACACATTTTAATCCTTTAATAAAAAGCCCCAAAAAAGGAAGGAAAGGAAAGGTCCCCTGTGCAAGCACCAGTCGTTTCCGGCTCTGGGGTGACGTTGCTCTCACGTTTTCACAGCAGACTTCTTACGGGGTGGTTTGCCCTTGCCTTCCCCAGTCTTTTACACTTTCCCCCCAGCAAGCTGGGGACTCATTTTACTGACTTCAGAAGGATGGAAGGCCGAGTCGACCTTGGGCCGGCTACCTGAATCCAGCTTCCACCGGGATCGAACTCAGGTCGTGAGGAGAAAGTTCAGACCACAGTACTGCAGTACTGCTGCTTTACCACTCTGTGCCACGGGGCCACTTAAAGAAGACGGGCACACAAAAGAAGAGGGCACGTCCCCTAAAAAGAGGACATCTGGGGCTCCTGGTTACAGACTCCTGACTCACCTTGCCTATCTGGAAGCAGTCGTCGGCGGAAAGGGAGAAATCCTGCCGGGGGCTGTAGAGGTCTGAGAGGGGAGCCCCGCTGGCTCTCTGGAACTTCCCTTGGGCCAGCCCCTTCACGCTGAGGGAGTAGACATCCTGCAGCCGCATCACAGCCCGGGCAGCCCCTTCCAAGTCCTCAAAGGCGGGCAGGCTCTTCTCCAGCCTCTGGTAACCGCTCTTGAGGGCTGAGAAATCAATTGGGGAGGGGCGGGGGAGGGAGAAAGTTAGTAATCTGGCCTAGGGTTGCCAGCCTCCGGGTGGTCGAAGGCCTTCTTCACCCAAAAAGTAATGGACATGTGGAATTCACTACCGGAGGACGTGGCGGCGGCTACAAGTCCAGACAGCTTCAAGAGGGGACTGGAATAGAATGGCTGTCAGCCACAAGGTCTAGATTGGGGGTGACCAAACTTTGGCTCGGGAGCCACATGTGGCTGTTTTACACATATTGTGCGGCTCTTGAAGCCCCCACCGCACCACCCTCTCTCCTCCCTCCCTCTTTCCCTCCCTCTGTAGCTCCTAGGCGATTGAGCAAGCCTTGCAAAGCAAGAGAGAGGGAGAAGGAAGCAGATGACAGCCAGCTGCTCGGGGGCCTGATTCGGCCCCCAGTCTGCATGTTTGACATCCCTGGTATAGGCCTTCCAAAGATTGCCAGCTCTTAGGCTTGCTAATCCCCAGGTCCCAGCAGGGGCTCTTCCGCTTTCCCAGGCTCCTTCCCGCCCCCAGTCAGCTGGCCAGAGGACCATGTGCCTTTCCACCTCCGGAGGCTTCACTCTCCGATTGAAAGGCTTCCTCTTGGGATGGGGTGTCTTTGTTACTTGGAAGGAATTGGCAGCAACTCGTGAGTAGAGAGGCTAATCCCTCGCTTCAGAGTATCCAGAAAACAGGGGGGGGGGGGAAGGGGGGAACGTCTGCTGAGCACTTCATTATTCCCTATGTGGAGATTGATTCTCATAGGGTATAATGGGGAATTGATCTGGAGGTTTCGGGGACTCTGGGGGAGCTGTCTTTTGAGGTAGAAGCACCAAATTTTCAGTATAGTATCTAGTGCTTCTCCCCAAAGTACTCCCTAAGTTTCAAAACGATTGGACCAGGGGGTCCAATTCTATGAGCCCCAAAAAGAAGGTGCCCCTATCCTTCATTATTTCCTATGGAAGGAAGACATTTAAAAAAGTGTGATGGCCAGAACTCCCTTGGAGTTCAGTTATGCCTTGTTCCTGGCTCACCCCCAAAGTCTCCTGGCTCCACTCCCAAAGTATCCTGACTCCACTCCCAAAGTCTCCTGGCTCCACCCCCAAAGTCTCCTGGCTCCACCCCCAAAGTCCCCAGATATTTCTTGAATTGGACTTGGCAACCCTACTAGCTCTAGACAACTTATTTTATCCACTGTTGGTGGTCATGCCCTTTAATAGAAATCTTTTGGTCTAACATAGTAGGAAATATAAAAGAAATATTGTCAGTGAAAATTCCTTTTACACCATCAGTGATTTTATTAGACCACTGCAAAGTGCCATGCTTTGCAGAACCGAGAAAAGAAATAACCGTAACACTTATTTCTATAGCTGAAACATTAATAGCACTGAAAGTCTCCAGTTTACACCTTTGGATAAACAAAATCTGGGACACCTTTATTATAAGTAAATTAGCCTTTCTGACATCAAATAACTTTCCTGTACAATACAAAAAGGAAGTCATGAAAGTACCCAGAAATTTATCATTTGTTACAGAATGATTATATACCAAATAACCCTTGGTATGAAAAGCTGATTTACTTTTAATTCTAAGTATGGTCCAGCGATTTGATGTTAGCGACAACACCGTTTAACAAATGATTTAATTTTATGTTTGTTTGTATAATTACAGTAAAATGAATAAAGCTTAAATGGGGGAGGGAAGGTTGCCGGCTCTGGGAAACTCCTGGAGATAAAGAAGAAGAAATTAGATTTATATCCACTCTCAGGGCAGTCGCAATCTCTTTTGCTTTCCTCCCCCACAATAAACACCCTGTGAAGTACGTGGGGCTGGGAGAGCTCTGAAGGAAGCTGCCGTTTGAAGGGCATTTCTGTGAGAGCTCCGGCAGATCCAAGGCCATTCCAGCAGGTGCAAGTGGAAGAGTGGGGAATGAAACCCGGTTTTTCCAGATAAGAGAGCTCTGGCTGGCCCAAGACCATTCCAGCAGCTGCAAGTAGAGGAGTGGGAAATCAAACCAGGTTCTCCCAGATAAGAGAGCTCTGGCTGACCCAAGGCCATTCCAGCAGCTGCAAGTGGAGGAGGGGGGAATCAAACCCGGTTCTCCCAGATAAGAGAGCTCTGGCTGACCCAAGGCCATTCCAGCAGGTGCAAGTGGAGGAGGGGGGAATCAAACCCGGTTCTCCTAGATAAGAGAGCTCTGGCTGACCCAAGGCCATTCCAGCAGCTGCAAGTGGAGGAGTGGGAAATCAAACCCCTGTTCTCCTAGATCAGAGAGCTCTGGCTGACCCAAGGCCTTACAGGCTGTTGCGACATGGCTCAGGCTGAGTGGGCTGAAGCTGAACCCAGCGAAGACAGAGGTCCTTTGCGTGGGTCGCAGCGCTCTGGGAAGGGAAATAGCTCTCCCGGTCTTCGATGGCGCGCCATTGAAAGCAGCGCGCCAGGTAAAGAGCCTGGGTGTTTTACTGGAGCCTTCACTATCGATGGAGGCCCAGATAGCAGCCACTGCCAAGTCAGCATTCTTCCATCTGAAGCGGGCAAGGCAGTTGGCCCCTTTCCTTGAGCGCCGGGACCTCGCAACAGTGATCCATGCAACGGTCACCTCACGATTGGACTACTGTAATGCCCTCTACTTGGGGCTACCTCTGTGCCGGACTCGAAGACTGCAGTTAGTGCAGAACGCGGCGGCCAGGCTGTTGTTGGGACTCCCAAAACGGGAACATATACAGCCGAGGCTACGTGGACTGCACTGGCTGCCGATCATATACCGGGTCCAGTACAAAGTGTTGGTCATTACCTTTAAAGCCTTATATGGCCGAGGACCTACCTACCTGAGGGACCGTCTCTCCCCGTATGAACCCCAGAGGGCACTGAGATCAGTTGGGAAAAATCTAATGACCATCCCTGGGCCGAGGGAGACTAAATATCAGAATACTAGGGTACGGGCATTTTCAGTCGCGGCCCCTACCCTATGGAACCGACTCCCCGAGGAGGTGCGGGCCCTGCGGAACCTTGACCAGTTCCGCAGGGCCTGCAAGACCGCCCTTTTTAAACTTGCATACCTGGACTGTTAAGAAGATCGGCAATTAAGCACCCGCCAATGCGGTTAAGACCACACCGCTGAATAACTGCACTTACTGGATTGTTTTAATGTTATTAAGTTAATGTTACTGTTTTATATTGTTAAATGTAAAGTTTTAACCATTATATGTTTTTATGAAATGTTGTTAACCGCCCTGAGCCTGCCGAGGTGGGGAGGGCGGGATAGAAATAAAATTTATTATTATTATTATTATTATTCCAGCAGGTGCAAGTGGAGGAGTGGGGAATCAAACCCGGTTCTCCCAGATAAGAGAGCTCTGGCTGACCCAAGGCCATTCCAGCAGGTGCAAGTGGAGGAGTGGGGAATCAAACCCGGTTCTCCCAGATAAGAGAGCTCTGGCTGACCCAAGGCCATTCCAGCAGGTGCAAGTGGAGGAGTGGGGAATCAAACCCGGTTCTCTCAGATAAGAGAGCTCTGGCTGACCCAAGGCCATTCCAGCAGCTGCAAGTGGAGGAGTGGGGAATCAAACCCGGTTGTCTCAGATAAGAGAGCTATGGCTGACCCAAGGCCATTCCAGCAACTACAAGTGGAGGAGTGGGGGAATCAAACCCTGTTCTCCCAGATAAGAGAGCTCTGGCTGACCCAAGGCCATTCCAGCAGCTGCAAGTGGAGGAGTGGGGAATCAAACCCGGTTCTCTCAGATAAGAGAGCTCTGGCTGACCCAAGGCCATTCCAGCAGGTGCAAGTGGAGGAGTGGGGAATCAAACCCGGTTCTCCCAGATAAGAGAGCTCTGGCTGACCCAAGGCCATTCCAGCAGGTGCAAGTGGAGGAGTGGGGAATCAAACCCGGTTCTCCCAGATAAGAGAGCTCTGGCTGACCCAAGGCCATTCCGGCAGCTGCAAGTGGAGGAGTGGGGAATCAAACCCGGTTCTCTCAGATAAGAGAGCTCTGGCTGACCCAAAGCCATTCCAGCAGCTGCAAGTGAAGGAGTGGGGGAATCAAACCCGGTTCTCTCAGATAAGAGAGCTCTGGCTGACCCAAGGCCATTCTAGCAGCTGCCAGTGGAGGAGTGGGGAATCAAACCCGGTTCTCTCAGATAAGAGAGCTCTGGCTCACCCAAGGCCATTCCAGCAGCTGCAAGTGGAGGAGTGGGGAATCAAACCCGGTTCTCCCAGATAAGAGTCCGCACACTTAACCACTACACCAAACCGGCTCTCTTTTAATAGATATCGCTATATCTAACAATAGATAATTATATATCTACTTTTAATAGATATTTAGACGCAGAGGCGCGCCATGGTTGTCATGGTTTTAAACATTTCTTTTCCATCTGAGGTTTGTCGTTATCAAAACCCTGGAGTACCTCGACTGCTGTCTCCGGCCTCCCTGCTGTAGACCACGTTCAGCCAGTCCGACTGGAGTCTCTTGATCAGGGTGAAGGCTGAGAGGGGGTTAACCACAGTGCCCTCCACTCCTTGATGTAAGGCCAGGATCTTCTTGTAGAACCTGGGAGGGGCAAATGAGAAAAGAGGAGAACAAAATCGTATTAATAACCCCTGAGAGGATGGCCAGGTCCACCACACACTCCCCCCACCCCCAGCCCAGTTGGCAGCAGGGGATTTAGGGTGGGAGAGCCAGATCCTGGATGGGCGATTCCTGGAGATTTGGGGATGGAGCTGGGAGAAGACAGTGGGACGCACGGCAGTGCTGGGCTTTTTGCCGCCCCAAGCGATCACCCCACCCATGTCCCCTGTTCCTGACCCCCCTATGGGGGTTCTTTAAATGGGGGGGGGGGATGTGGGACAGCTTCTGCTGCCTCCCTGCTAGGTGGAGAAGCAGCAGCAGCAGCAGCAACAGAAGAAGAATTGCAGATTTATATCCCGCCCTTTTCCCTGAATCAGAGAATCAGAGCGGCTCACGATCGCCTTTATCTTCTCCCCCCACAGCAGACACCCTGTGAGGTGGGTGGGGCTGGAGAGGGCTCTCACAGCAGCTGCCCTTTCAAGGACAACCTCTGCCAGAACTGCGGCTGACCCAAGGCCATTCCAGCAGCTGCAAGTGGAGGAGTGGGGAATCAAACCTGGTTCTCCCAGATAAGAGTCTACATACCTAACCACTATGAAGAAGAGAAAGAAGAAGTAGTCTCCTTTATCTCCTTCTCCCACAGCAGACACCCTGTGAGGTGGGTGGGGCAGAAGAGGGCTCTCACAGCAGCTGCCCTTTCAAGGACAACCTCTGCCAGAGCTATGGCTGACCCAAGGCCATTCCAACAGCTGCAAGTGGAGGAACGGGGAATCAAACCCGGTTCACCCAGAGAAGAGAGCTCTGGCTGACCCAGGGCCCTTCCAGCAGCTGCAAGTGGAGGAGTCGGGGAATCAAACCCGGTTCTCCCAGAGAAGAGAGCTATGGCTGACCCAAGGCCATTCCAGCAGCTGCAAGTGGAGAAGAAGAAGATGATGCTATTGGATTTAAATCCCACCCTGTACTCTGAATCTCAGAGTCTCAGAGCGGCTCACAGTCTCCTTGACCTTCCTGCCCCATAACAGACACCCTGTGAAGTGGGTGGGGATGAGAGAGCTCTGACAGAAACTGCCCTTTCAAGGACAACTCCTGCTAGAGCTCTGGCTGACCCAAGGCCATTCCAGCAGCTTTAAGTGGAGGAGTGGGGGATCAAACCCGGTTCTCCCAGATAAGAGCTCACACACTTAACCACCACACCAAACTGGCTCTCTGGCACCGACAGTGTGTGGGGAGGGGGTGCCTAGCGGTGCCCCGTAGGCCATGCAGCGCCCTAGGCAGCTGCTTACATGGTCTACTCCCACGTGCTGGCCATGGGGACACAATGCCCTAGAGTCTACCCTCCATCCATTTTCTCCAGGGGAACGGATCTGTGTAGTCTGGAAATGAGCTGGAATTCCAGGGGATCCCCAAGTCCTACCTACCTGGGCGGCTAACAGTCATGATAAAACAATGTAAATACAATGATAAAAGAACAAAACGCATATCAACAATGTAAAAACTACTTATTGAGCGCTATAAAAAGATTTCATAACAGAGGCGGCTTCTCCATATCTCAGCTCTCTGTTCCTTATATCACCCTGTTAGTGGTCTTGCAGGTGACTTTGTTCAACGACGTAACAGCGGCAGCCTTCTCCCGCGTTAGTTGTTGTAGGCCTGTCGAAAAAGTTCAGTTTTGCAGGCCCTGCGGAATCAGGAGAGGTCCCGCAGGGCTCTCGTGGCCTCTGGGAGAGCGTTCCGTAACATTGGTGCGGCCACTGAGAAGGCCCTGGCTCATGTAGAGTTTAGTCTGGGCTCCCTCGGTCCAGGGATGGATAACAGATTTTGCCCTCCTGAACGCAGTGCTCTCTGGGGTATGTATGGGGAAAGGCAGTCTCATAGATAGGCAGGTCCTCGGCCATATAGGGCAGGGGTGGCCGACGGTAGCTCTCCAGATGTTTTTTTGCCTACAACTCCCATCAGCCCCAGCCAGCATGGCCAATGGCTGGGGCTGATGGGAGCTGTAGGCAAAAAACATCCTGCCTGGTCCTTTTAGCTAGAGATGCCGGGGATTGATCACCTGGGACCTTCTGCAGGCCAAGCAGATGCTCTGCCACTGAGCCACTGAGGTTCTTTCCCATCCCCTCCTGCCTGGTCCTTTTAACTGGAGATGCCGGGGATTGAACCTGGGACCTTCTGCAGGCCAAGCAGAGGCTCTGCCACTGAGCCACTGAGGTTCTTTCCCATCCCCTCCTGCCTGGTTCTTTTAACTGGAGATGCCGGGGATTGAACCTGGGACCTTCTGCAGGCCAAGCAGATGCTCTGCCCCTGAGCCACTGAGGTTCTTTCCCATCCCCTCCTGCCTGGTCCTTTTAACTGGGGATGCTGGGGATTGAACCTGGGACCTTCTGCAGGCCAAGCAGATGCTCTGCCCCTGAGCCACTGAGGTTCTTTCCCATCACCTCCTGCCTGGTCCTTTTAACTGGAGATGCCGGGGATTGAACCTGGGACCTTCTGCAGGCCAAGCAGAGGCTCTGCCACTGAGCCACTGAGGTTCTTTCCCATCCCCTCCTGCCTGGTCCTTTTAACTGGAGATGCTGGGGATTGAACCTGGGACTTTCTGCAGGCCAAGCAGAGGCTCTGCCACTGAACCACTGAGGTTCTTTCCCATCCCCTCCTGCCTGGTTCTTTTAACTGGAGATGCTGGGGATTGAACCTGGGACCTTCTGCAGGCCAAGCAGATGCTCTGCCCCTGAGCCACTGAGGTTCTTTCCCATCACCTCCTGCCTGGTTCTTTTAACTGGAGATGCTGGGGATTGAACCTGGGACCTTCTGCATGCCAAGCAGAGGCTCTGCCCCTCAGCCACTGAGGTTCTTTCCCATCACCTCCTGCCTGGTCCTTTTAACTGGAGATGCTGGGGATTGAACCTGGGACCTTCTGCAGGCCAAGCAGATGCTCTGCCCCTGAGCCACTGAGGTTCTTTCCCATCACCTCCTGCCTGGTCCTTTTAACTGGAGATGCTGGGGATTGAACCTGGGACCTTCTGCAGGCCAAGCAGATGCTCTGCCCCTGAGCCACTGAGGTTCTTTCCCATCCCCTCCTGCCTGGTTCTTTTAACTGGAGATGCTGGGGACTGAACCTGGGACCTTCTGCAGGCCAAGCAGAGGCTCTGCCCCTGAGCCACTGAGGTTCTTTCCCATCACCTCCTGCCTGGTCCTTTTAACTGGAGATGCCGGGGATTGAACCTGGAACCTTTTGCATGCCAAGCAGAGGCTCTGCCACTGAGCCACTGAGGTTCTTTCCCGTCACCTCCTGCCTGGTCCTTTTAACTGGAGATGCCGGGGATTGAACCTGGGACCTTCTGCATGCCAAGCAGATGCATTGAGCCACAGCCCCTCCATAAATCCCAGGACAATTTAACCATTTTTTTGCACTGTAAAATCTGTAGTTTGCTTGTGCTGATATTTTGAATATTTGGCTTCACGTTGCTAATTTAAATTTACATTTTTCTCCTCCTTTTTCTATCCCGGTTATCGTTCAACAGAACTTATTCAGCAATGGCGGAAAAGAAAAGCCCTTCAAACGATTTCTGACATCCGAAAGCACATTTCCTGCCAGTCACTCGCAGCGTTCAAGTATTTTGGCACTGCTTTTCCTTTAAATCTGGATTGGGATTCAAACTGTATGTTTTGAAGTCAACGCGTCCATCCATAAAAGGAAAGCGGGACGCCGGCCAAAGTATCCTTTCCAGTTGCCTCTCTCCCTTGTCAATTTCTTCGTCCAGGAATTCTTCCAGGATGGATTGATTCGCTCCACCGCCCCGAACTTAAAGAAGAGTAGTGAAAACCTTACAATATGAGCTTGGGTTTGCAAAGGGGCATGAATAGGATGGCCACAGGTCCAATTCAAGAGATATCTGGGGACTTTGGGGGTGGAGTCAGGAGCAAGGGTGTGACAAGCATCATTGAACTCCAAAGGGAGTTCTGGCCATCACGTTTAAAGGAACCACACTCCTTTAAATGCCTTCCCTCCATTGGCAATAATGAAGGATAGCGGCACCTTCTTTGGGGGCTCATGGACCCCCCAGTCCAATCTTTTTGAAACTTGGAGGGGGTTTAGAAAAGAACAGGAAGATGAAGAAGAAGAAGATATTGGATTTCTTTCCCGCCCTCCGCTCCGAAGAGTCTCAGAGCGGCTCACAATCTCCTTTACCTTCCTTTCCCACAACAGACACTCTGTTAGGTGGGTGGGGCAAAGAGAGCTCTCCCAGAAGCTGCCTCTCAAGGACAGAGTCTCAGAGCAGCCTACAACCTTCTTTCCCTTCCTCCCCCACAACAGACACCCTGTGAGGTGGGTGGGGCTGAGAGAGCTCTCCCAGAAGCCTCCCTTTCAAGGGCAGAGTCTCAGAGCAGCCTACAATCTTCTTTCCCTTCCTCCCCCACAACAGACACCCTGTGAGGTGGGTGGGGCTGGAGAGGGGTCTCCCAGAAGCCGC
Organism: Heteronotia binoei; assembly: GCF_032191835.1. Taxonomy (NCBI): domain Eukaryota; kingdom Metazoa; phylum Chordata; class Lepidosauria; order Squamata; family Gekkonidae; genus Heteronotia; species Heteronotia binoei. Next base: position 192,117,553 of record NC_083225.1, read on the forward strand.
CCTTTCAAGGACAGAGTCTCAGAGCAGCTTACAATCTTCTTTCCCTTCCTCCCCCACAACAGACACCCTGTGAGGTGGGTGGGGCTGGAGAGGGGTCTCCCAGAAGCCGCCCTTTCAAGGACAGAGTCTCAGAGCAGCCTACAATCTTCTTTCCCTCCCTCCCCCACAACAGACAACCTGTGAGGTGGGTGGGGCTGAGAGAGCTCTCCCAGAAGCCGCCCTCTCAAGGAAAGAGTCTCAGAGCAGCCTACAATCTTCTTTCCCTTCCTCCCCCACAACAGACACCCTGTGAGGTGGGTGGGGCTGAGAGAGCTCTCCCAGAAGCCGCCCTCTCAAGGACAGAGTCTCAGAGCAGCCTACAATCTTCTTTCCCTTCCTCCCCCACAACAGACACCCTGTGAGGTGGGTGGGGCTGGAGAGGGCTCTCCCAGCAGCTGCCCTTTCAAGGACAACCTCTGCCAGAGCTATGGCTGACACAAGGCCATTCCAGCAGCTGCCAGTGGAGGAGTGGGGAATCAAACCCGGTTCTCCCAGATAAGAGTCCGCACACTTAACCACGACATCATACTGGCTCTAGGTACCAGATGCTATGCTGCATATTTGGTGCCTCTCTCTCAACAAACAGCCCCCACAGAGCCCCAGATACCCGTGGATCCATTCTCCATTATCCCCTGCAAATATTAGGTACCAACTCCTGGTGCCTTTACATCCCACTTGCTGGCAGACGCAGAGTGTACCGAAAGGCTTGAATAAATCCTGAGGTAGCAGTCGTCTATTCAGCAGGAGTTGGTACCTAATATTTGCAGCATCCAGTATTGCAGGGGTGGCCAACGGTAGCTCTCCAGATGTTTTTTGGCCTACAACTCCCATCAGCCCCAGCCATCGGCCATGCTGGCTGGGGCTGATGGGAGCTGTAGGCAAAAAACATCTGGAGAGCTACCGTCGGCCACCCCTGCAGCATTGGATCTCATCTGAAGTATCGTTTCGTTTTGTGGACGTTTAGAGCCACTGTGAGAATTCTAATAAGCAATGCACAAGAAAAGCAAGGAGAGCATTTTATGTAATAATAATAATAATAATAAATTTTATTTGTACCCCGCCCTCCCCCGCCGAAGCAGGCTCAGGGCGGCTAACAACACAGTGACCAATGGTACATTAATAAATAAAACATTAATAAACAACATAGTAACCAATGGTGCATTAATTAAAACCACTACATTAAGAACATTAAATTAAGCATTAACTTAACCTTAAAAACCAGTAGAACATTCATTAAAACAAACTATAACATTATCATTGACGCTATTCTAGTTAGTGCTAATGGCGGATTTTCTTCGTTGTGAAATTGTACTTCAGCTGTTCATAAAAGCTAATTTAAAAAGAGTGGTCTTGCAGGCCCTGCGGAACTGATCAAGGTTCCGCAGGGCCCGCACCTCCTCTGGAAGTTGGTTCCAGAGATATGGGGCCGCAGCCGAGAAGGCCCGTGAGCGGGTGTTCTGTAGTTTAACTTCTCTTGGCCCAGGGGTAGTCAGTCTGTTTTTTCCTACTGACCTCGGTGCTCTCTGGGGCTCGTACGGGGAGAGGCGGTCCTTCAGGTAGGCCAGTCCTCGGCCATATAGGGCTTTAAAGGTAATAACCAGCACTTTGTACTGGACCCGGAATACAATCGGCAACCAGTGCAGCTCGCGTAGCCCCGGCCGTACATGTTCCCATCTTGGGAGACCAAGCAGCAGCCTGGCCGCCGCGTTCTGCACTAGTTGTAATTTCCGGGTCCGGCACAGAGGCAGCCCCATGTAGAGGGCGTTACAGTAGTCCAGTCGTGAGGTGACCGTCGCATGGATCACCGTCGCTAAAGCTTGTGAGTTTCACAGTGTTCGTTACATTTAACCCACCCGGAGACTGGCTGGTGTAAGACTTGGCTGGAACTTTCAGTTGGCTTACGAGGAAGCTGCAGGAGCAGCGGAACGCAATCAAAGCCGGAGTTTGCGTGAAGGGGAGAATTTCTCCTTCAGAAGTCAACAAGCAACGGAGGGACTCCTTTGGAACTTTATTGTTGAGTCTTAGTACTCTGTTTGGAAAATTAAGAGACTGGGTGGGGTCCTCCCTGTAATACTGTATTTGAGACTCTTGTTTTCCTTTATTTCTACTGGAGGAATATGAATGTATGCCTACTTTTCTGGGTTGGTTATTATATGATAATATGTTTTGTATATACTAGTCAAGAGTGTGTGTTCTTGCACAATATTTTTGATATTTTTATTCCTCAAAATCTCTGAGCAGCGAGGAGATCTCACCGGGAAGCCGTAACAGATAAGGTTGCCAAGCTGCAGGTGGGGCCTGGAGATCTCCCAGAATTACAGTCCATCTCCAGAGGGTAGAGATGAGTTCCCCTGGAGAAAATGGCTGCTGCAGAAGAAGGAGTCTATGGCTATGTACCCGGGTCTTTTTTTTGGAGCAGGAATGCAGTTCTGGCTGGCTTGGTGTCAGGGGGTGTGGCCTGATATGCAAATGAGTTCCTGCTAGCCTTTTTCTACAAACAAAGCCCTGTGTGAAGCAATGACTTCTAAATGCATGAGCGCGCATGCGCGCGCACACGGGCGCATAAAAATATAAAAATATCCCCCCCCAAAGTTACCAGATCTATTGCTAGTCAGCCTTTTGGTGTAGTGGTTAAGTTTGGTGTAGTGGTTAAGTGTGCGGACTCTTATCTGGGAAAACCAGGCTTGATTCCCCACTCCTCCACTTGCAGCTGCTGGAATGGCCTTGGGTCAGCCAGAGCTCTCTTGTCTGGGAGAACCGGGTCTGATTCCCCACTCCTCCACTTGCAGCTGCTGGAATGGCCTTGGGTCAGCCAGAGCTCTCTTGTCTGGGAGAACCGGGTTTGATTCCCCACTCCTCCACTTGCAGCTGCCGGAATGGCCTTGGGTCAGCCTAAGCTCTCTTATCTGGGAGAACCGGGTTTGATTCCCCCCTCCTCCACTTGCAGCTGCTAGAATGGCCTTGGGTCAGCCACAGCTCTCTTTTCTGGGAGAACCGGGTTTGATTCCCCCCTCCTCCACTTGCAGCTGCTAGAATGGCCTTGGGTCAGCCACAGCTCTCTTTTCTGGGAGAACCGGGTTTGATTCCCCCCTCCTCCACTTGCAGCTGCTGGAATGTCCTTGGGTCAGCCAGAGCTCTCTTTTCTGGGAGAACCGGGTTTGATTCCCCCCTCCTCCACTTGCAGCTGCTAGAATGGCCTTGGGTCAGCCAGAGCTCTCTTTTCTGGGAGAACCGGGTTTGATTCCCCGCTCCTCCACTTGCAGCTGCTAGAATGGCCTTGGGTCAGCCACAGCTCTCTTTTCTGGGAGAACCAGGTTTGATTCCCCCACTCCTCCACTTGCAGCTGCCGGAATGGCCTTGGGTCAGCCTAAGCTCTCTTATCTGGGAGAATTGGGTTTGTTTCCCCACTCCTCCACTTGCACCTGCTGGAATGGCCTTGGGTCAGGCAGAGCCCTCTTATCTGGGAGAACCGGGTTTGATTCCCCACTCCTCCACTTGCACCTGCTGGAATGGCCTTGGGTCAGCCAGAGCTCTCTTATCTGGGAGAACCAGGTTTGATTCCCCCACTCCTCCACTTGCACCTGCCGGAATGGCCTTGGGTCAGCCAGAGCTCTCTTATCTGGGAGGACCGGGTTTGATTCCCCCACTTCTCCACTTACAGCTGCTGGGATGGTCTTGGCTCAGCCGTAGCTCTGGCAGAGGTTGTCGTTGAAAGGGCAGCTGCTCTGAGAGTCCTCTCAGCCCCACCCACCTCACAGGGTGTCTGTTGTAGGGGGAGGAAGATAAAGGAGATTGTGAGGCGCTCTGAGACTCTGATTCAGAGAGAAGGGTGGGGTATAAATCTGTAATCTTCTTCTTCTTTAGTTTCCTCCTTTGTTTCTGGCCAGATCTACTTTTGCTCCGAGCTCCCCCATGTAGCCCTTTGGGCTGAAAAACGCAAGCTTTTCGGTCTCCGCTGCTGCTTTGCGTATGCCACAACGCTAGCACGCAGAGGAATGCATGTGGAAAATATTATGCAGGAATTTGAAAGCTCTGCGAGAGAAAAGGCAAGAGCAGGCAGAAACCCCGTTCACGAGCTTTCCCTGAAAAGCCAGCAAGAACTGGACTCGTTCTGAGTCACTGGCAGCCTTCCAAAGTCTGGAAAAAACTCCCTCTCGGATCAGCTCTGGGCAATTCTTGGAGGCAAAGGGCTCCAGCGGAGGGAACGTCTGCATACCAAACAGATGCTCCATCAGACTCAGCTACTGTCTTCGGTTGGGTTATCGGCAGTCAGCTAACGCTGTCAGGCTCAACGGCCCAGGAAATGTATGGAAGTGGAAGAGCCTCTGCTTGGCAGGCATTGCGGAAAGTCCCAGGTTCAATCCCCGGCATCTCCAAGTCACGTGAAGCAGGCAGTAGGCGATGTGAATGTCAACATATGAAAATGCTCAATAAGGCATTAGGCTAGTGACTCCTGAGATCATTTTTATTTATTTATTTTAGAATTTATATCCCGCCCTTCCCACAAGTGGCTCAGGGCGGAGGGATGGTGGCTCAGTGGTAGAGCATCTGCTTGGTAAGCAGAAGGCCCCAGGTTCAATCCCCGGCATCTCCAACTAAAAAGGGTCCAGGCAAGTAGGCGTGAATAACCTCAGCTTGAGGTCCTGGAGAGCCATGAATGGGGCTGTGGCTCAGTGGTAGAGCATCTGCTTGGGAAGCAGAAGGCCCCAGGTTCAATCCCCGGCATCTCCAACTAAAAAGGGTCCAGGCAAGAAGGCATGAAGAACCTCAGCTGGAGACCCTGGAGAGCCATGAACGGGGATGTGGCTCAGTGGTAGAGCATCTGCTTGGGAAGCAGAAGGCCCCAGGTTCAATCCCCGGCATCTCCAACTAAAAAGGGTCCAGGCAAGAAGGCATGAAGAACCTCAGCTGGAGACCCTGGAGAGCCATGAACGGGGCTGTGGCTCTGGTAGAGCATCTGCTTGGGAAGCAGAAGTCCCCAGGTTCAATCCCCGGCATCTCCAACTAAAAAGGGTCCAGGCAAGTAGGCGTGAATAACCTCAGCTTGAGGTCCTGGAGAGCCATGAATGGGGCTGTGGCTCAGTGGTAGAGCATCTGCTTGGGAAGCAGAAGGTCCCAGGTTCAATCCCCGGCATCTCCAACTAAAAAGGGTCCAGGCAAGTAGGCGTGAATAACCTCAGCTTGAGGTCCTGGAGAGCCATGAATGGGGCTGTGGCTCAGTGGTAGAGCATCTGCTTGGGAAGCAGAAGGCCCCAGGTTCAATCCCCGGCATTTCCAACTAAAAAGGGTCCAGGCAAGTAGGCGCGAATAACCTCAGCTTGAGGTCCTGGAGAGCCATGAATGGGGCTGTGGCTCAGTGGTAGAGCATCTGCTTGGGAAGCAGAAGGCCCCAGGTTCAATCCCCGGCATCTCCAATTAAAAAGGGTCCAGGCAAGAAGGCATGAAGAACCTCAGCTGGAGACCCTGGAGAGCCATGAACGGGGCTGTGGCTCAGTGGTAGAGCATCCGCTTGGGAAGCAGAAGGTCCCAGGTTCAATCCCCGGCATCTCCAACTAAAAAGGGTTCAGGCAAGTAGGCGTGAAGAACCTCAGCTTGAGACCCTGGAGAGCCATGGATGGGGCTGTGGCTCAGTGGTAGAGCATCCGCTTGGTAAGCAGAAGGTCCCAGGTTCAATCCCCGGCATCTCCAACTAAAAAGGGTTCAGGCAAGTAGGCGTGAAGAACCTCAGCTTGAGACCCTGGAGAGCCATGGATGGGGCTGTGGCTCAGTGGTAGAGCATCCGCTTGGTAAGCAGAAGGCCCCAGGTTCAATCCCCGGCATCTCCAACTAAAAAGGGTTCAGGCAAGTAGGCGTGAAGAACCTCAGCTTGAGACCCTGGAGAGCCATGGATGGGGCTGTGGCTCAGTGGTAGAGCATATGCTTGGTAAGCAGAAGGCCCCAGGTTCAATCCCCCAGGTTCAATCCCCGGCATCTCCAACTAAAAAGGGTCCAGGCAAGAAGGCATGAAGAACCTCAGCTTGAGACCCTGGAGAGCCATGAACGGGGCTGTGGCTCAGTGGTAGAGCATCTGCTTGGGAAGCAGAAGGTCCCAGGTTCAATCCCCGGCATCTCCAACTAAAAAGGGTCCAGGCAAGTAGGCGTGAAGAACCTCAGCTTGAGCTCCTGGAGAGCCGCTGCAAGTCTGAGTCAACAAGACTGACTTTGATGGACCAAAGTGGTCTGATTCAGAATAGGGCAGCTTCATACGTCGATCTGAGAGTCAGTGTCAAAATGACTTCAGTGCTTACCAGTTCTCAACAAGGTAAAACCATTTCTGACCGGCATTTGGTAACGAGTGCAAATATTGAATGTCCAGTGCACGATTCATACACGATGTAATATATGTCTATAAGCAGTGCTGTGCTGTGCAATGTATCCTTCTGCTCTAGACGGTTTGCTTGGCGAAGCTCTTTGCTGGTGGATGTAAATAATGTAAATAAATTGTATACCGTTAAGCACAGAGTGTCGTTGGACTGTTGCTTGCTACATTGACTCGCTTACCGGGGCTAATAATAACGATAAAACTACAGCGAAAGGCCTTCAGCTGAGACCCTGGAGAGCGGCTGCCACGCTGAGCAGACAATACTGGCCCTAATGGACCAGCGGTGGGAGTAAGGGGTCATTTTGTAGAGAAAGAGGTGCTGGGAACGAAGAAGAAGAAGAAGACTGCAGATTTATACCCCGCTGTTCTCTCTGAATCAGAGACTCAGAGCGGTTTACAGTTGCCTATATCTTCTCCCCCTCCCACAACAGACACCCTGTGAGGTGGGTGGAGCTGAGAGAGCTCTGACAGAAGCTGCCCTTTCGAGGACAACGCCTGCGATAGCTATGGTTAACCCTAGGCCTTTCCAACAGCTGTAAGTGGAGGAGCGGGGAATCAAACCCGGTTCTCCCAGAGAAGAGAGCTCTGGCTGACCCAAGGCCATTCCAGCAGCTGCAAGTGGAGGGGTGGGGAATCAAACCCGGTTCTCCCAGAGAAGACACACTTTACCGCTGCACCCAGTTGGCTCTCTAGCACGACTCATTTGCATACGCCACTCACCCCACACATCCCTGGAAGGTGTACTGAATTATATCAGCTCAGCATCTACCTTAAAATGCTTCCTGCATTAGAATAGTCATAATAAAACCTTCCCCCTCATCCTACTTTTAAAATGACTTTCTCCTATGTGGCCACAGTGGCCCGATGAAGACTTCTAGCTGCCTGCTTTATATGTTTTGTTATTTTCCCATCTGTTGTGTGCGGGGGGGGGGGGGGGATATTAGAAGAAGACGACGACATTGGATTTATATTCCACCCTCCACTCAAGAGACTCAGAGCGGCCTACAATCTCCTTTCCCTTCCTTCCCCACAACAGACACCCTGTGAGGCGGGTGGGGCTGAGAGAGCTCTCCCAGAAGCTTCCCTTTCAAGGACAGAGTCTCAGAGCGGCCTACAATCTCCTTTCCCTTCCTCCCCCACAACAGACACCCTGTGAGGTGGGTGGGGCTGAGAGGGCTCTCACAGCAGCTGCCCTTTCAAGGACAGAGGCTCAGAGTGGCCTACAATCTCCTTTCCCTTCCTCCCCCACAATAGACACCCTGTGAGGTGGGTGGGGCTGAGAGGGCTCTCCCAGCAGCTGCCCTTTCAAGGACAGAGTCTCAGAGCGGCCTACAATCTCCTTTCCCTTCCTCCCCCACAACAGACACCCTGTGAAGTAGGTGGGGCTGAGAGGGCTCTCACAGCAGCTGCCCTTTCAAGGACAGAGACTCAGAGCGGCCTACAATCTCCTATATCTTCTCCCCCCACAACAGACACCCTGTGAGGTGGGTGGGGCTGAGAGGGCTCTTACAGCAGCTGCCCTTTCAAGGACAACCTCTGCCAGAGCTATGGCTGACCCAAGGCCATGCCAGCAGAAAGTCTGTCAGATTTTAAGAGTTCAGCAAAATTCTCACAGGGAGTTTGAACAATGGAGCCCGGAAGTAAGTATTGGGAGAGAGAGAGAAAGAAAGACCCCCAATAAAATTTAGAGATTCCGCAGCTCTGCTCCTCTGAGCTCCTGTCTGGTAGGAGGGGCTGTGAATAAAATGATGGACTCTCTGTTTTGCTTGCAGAAAGTCCCAGGTTCAAACCCTGGCACCTCCTGGTGAAAGGAGGAAGGAAGGAAGGAACTGATGGAAAAAGACTAAGGTTGCCAATCCCCAGGTGGGGACAGGAGTTCCCCCGGCATCAGAAAGCAGGGAGGGGAAAGGAAATGTCTGCTGAGCACTCATTATTCCCTATGGAGGCTGATTCCCATAGGGTATAATGGAAAATTGGTCCATGGGTATCAAGGGCTCTGCGGGGGGGGGGGCTGTTTTTTGAGATAGAGGCACCAAATTTGCAGCATAGCATCTGGTATCTCTCCTCTAAACACCCTCCGATTTTCAAAAATATTGGACCGGCGGGGGGCGGGGTCCAGCTCTATGAGCCCCCAAAGAAGGTGCCCCTGTCCTTCATTATTTCCTATGGAAGGAAGGCATTCAAAAGGCGTGCGATTCCTTCAAACGTGACAGCCAGAACTCCCTTTGGAGTTCAATCGTACTTGTCACACCCTTGCTCCTGGCTCCACCCCCAGTGTCTCCTGGCTTCACCCCCAAAGTCTCCTGGCTCCACCCCCAAAGTCCCCAGATATTTCTGGAATTGGATCTGGCAACCCTAGAAAAGGCCTCTGTCTGAGACCCCGGAGAGCTGCAGCCACGCGCAGCCAATACGGATGGGCCGAGGGTCTGATTCAGTATAAGGCAGATTCACAGACAAGGGTTTTTTGAGCAGAAACTAACTGGAACACAGTCCCGGCTGGCTCGGCATCAGGAGGTGTGGCCTAATATGCAAATGAGTCCCTCTTGGGCTTTTTCTGCCCCCCCCCAAAAAAGCCGTTGTGAAATATTGGCGATGTCAGGGGGTGGTTGGCAAACCTACCGGCATGGAGCTATGCCAACGGTGTGATTTAGGAGGAGTCTCAGAGCGGCTTACAATCTCCTTCCCTTCTTCAACCCACAACCAAGGGAGCAGAAGTCCCAGTTTTTGGAGCAGGAGCTCCTTTGCATATTAGGCCACATCCCCCTGGTACAACCAATCAACGCAGAGCCTATTTGCCAGCTAGGTTCAATGTGCTACCATCTGCGATACTTCTTGGAAGATTCCATAAAACTCCCTATGCTAACAGACTGCGCACTAGTGCGTGTCCAGAGGCAGAAACTTTAGCACATGTGTTCTTAAACTGTGTTCTTAAAACTTAAAAAAGCCCTGTGGCGCAGAGTGTTAAAGCTGCAGTCCTAAGCTCTGCTCACGATCTGAGTTCGATCCCCGGTGGAAGCTGGGTTTTCAGGTCGCTGTCTCGAGGTTGGCTCAGCCTTCCATCCTTCTGAAGTCGGTCAAATGAGTCCCCAGCTTGCTGAGGGGAAAGCGTAAAAGACTGGGGAAGGCCCTGTACAAAACATCTGCCTTGAAAATGTGAAAGCAACGTCACCCCAGAGTCGGAAACGACTGGTGCTTGCACAGAGGACCTTTCCTTTCCTATCTACACTGAAGGAGCCCCGTGGCGCAGAGTGGTAAAGCTGCAGTACTACAGTCGGAGCCCTCTGCTCACGACCTGAGTTTGATCCTGGCGGAAGCTGGGTTTTCAGGTAGCCGGCTCAAGGTTGACTCAGCTTTCCACCCTTCCGATGTCGGTCAAAGGAGTACCCACCTTACTGCGGGGAAAGTGTAGAGGGCTGGGGATGGCAATGGCAAACCATCCCGTAAAAAGTCTGCCGTGAAAACGTTGTGAAAGCAAAGTCACCGCAGAGTCGGAAACGACTGGTGCTTGCACAGGGGACCTTTCCTTTTTTCTTACACTGTACTTTTTACTCTGACCCGTGCTCCATACTCATTGACCCCTGTCTGAGTGAGCAAACAGCGAATCCTGACAAATATAAAATTGCCTTCCTGTGGTCAGCTCGAAACCAACTGGTAACTGAAACTGTTGCAAATTTTTTATATCTAGCATCTAGGAGGCGCTTCATGTATTTGCAAATTGCCGTCGGATGGATGGATTGGCTCCCTGTTATGTTATTGGTTCCCTGTTACGTTCGATATCATGCCAATAAATGGAATTATTGAACGGAATGGAATTAAATCGATGTAGCCAATCCTCCTGCAGCTTCCAGGAGGCCCTGGACGAAGAGCCCTGTAAGCTCTTGGAGGATTGGCTACATCTGAGGGGTGCGGCCTGATATACGAAGAAGTTCCTGCTACAAAAAAAAGAAGAAGATCTACCCACAACTGACACCCTGCGAGGTAGGTGGGGCTGAGCGAAAGATCTGGGACGGACAGAAGGTCACCCGGCTGGCTGCATGTGGAGGAGGAGTGGGGAATCGAACCTGGCTCTCCTGCTCTTAATCGCTACACTAAACTGATTTTGCTTTTCGACCCTATTTCGGTTGGGTCCAGCTGAGCCAATGGGCCAGCTGCCAGATCACACCAAAGACCCAGAGGGCATAGAGTCTGTGGCTCTCCATCACCTCGCGCATGCAATTCTTCAATACCCTCAGTTTGTTCTAGGGTTGCCAATCACCAGGTGGGGGCAGGAGATCCCCCGGTTCGGAGGCCCTCCCCCTGCTTCAGGGTCATCAGAAATGTCTGCTGGGCACTCCGTTATTCCCTCTGGAGGCTGATTCCCAGAGGGTATAATGGAGGATTGATCCATGGGTATCTGAGGCTTGAGTCAGGGGGCAGGGCTGCCTTTTGAGGTAGAGGCGCCCAATTTTCAGCATAGCATCTGGCGCCTCTCGTCAAAAAGCCCTCCAGGTTTCAAAAAGATTGGACCGCGGGGTCCAGTTCTGTGAGCCCCCAAAGAAGGAGCCCCTCTCCTTCATTCCTTCCAACGGAGAGAAGGCCTTTAAAAAGTGTGGGCCCCTTTCAATGGGATGGCCAGAGCTCCCTTCGGAGTTCCATCGTGCTTGTCACACCCTGGCTCCACCCCCAAAGCCTCCTGGCTCCACCTCCAAAGTCCCCAGCTATTTCTTGAATTGGACCTGGAACCCTAGTTCGTTCCTACCTTCGAAGGTCCTCGATCCTGCTCGTCTCTTCTTCGAGGTACGTCCGCAAGCAGTGGAGGAGTTCCCTCTCGGTCGCCAGGGCTTGCTGGATGCTGAACATGGACGTGAAGGTTTCTGCCCACAGGCCTGGCAGGAGTCCAAAGAGAGCCGCTCCCAGGAACCAAAGCCCCATCCTCACCCAAAAAAGAGCGGCCTCCCCCGAGTCTTTCCCCTCGAGTAAGTGCCAGGTCCTTCTGTTTGTCCTCAAGTCGAAGCCGCCCAGCTGTGTCCAGAGAGATGCCGATCCCAGGCTCACCTCTGCTCCTTCCCAGAGAACTCGCCGGCAGCTGGAAAAGCCATCGGGGGAGAACTTTATCTGGGAGTGAGAGGAGGGGAATAGAAACCAGATGTGGCGGAGGGGCAGCGGAGAAACCTGCTGGGCTGGATCTGGGCTCATAGCCCTGGAGATACGATCGATGCACAGGCGTGTAAGCGGGAGGGGAAGGCAGCTTCGCAAACTATTCGTACAGCCGGGAAAAGCTGAACTTTCTAGGCTTCTCGAGGGCTGGAAGCAGACGGCAAAACCGGAGCCTGGTTGGAAAGGCCTGGCGGTGACTCAGAGCGTCTTGGCCTGGTCGCTCCCGTCTGTTCTTGGAAGGGCAGGGGCTCGCTTAGAGGTCAACCCCTGGTGTAGAATCATAGAGTTGGAAGGGACCTCCAGGGTCATCTAGTCCAAGCCCCTGCACACAGGGAGGTACGGTGGCTCAGTGGTAGAGCATCTGCTTGGGAAGCAGAAGGTCCCAGGTTCAATCCCTGGCATCTCCAAAAAAGGGTCCAGGCAAATAGGTGTGAAAAACCTCAGCTTGAGACCCTGGAGAGCCGCTGCAGTCTGAGAAGACAATACTGACTTTGATGGACCAAGGGTCTGATTCAGTAGAAGGCAGCTTCATATGTTCATCTATATGTTCAATGCAGGAAACTCACAAACGCCTCCCCCTAAATTCACAGGATCTTCATTGATGTCAGATGGCCATCTAGCCTCCGTTGAAAAAACCTCCACAGAAGGAGAGCCCACCACCTCCTGAGGAGGAAGCCTGTTCCACTGAGGAATCGCTCTAACGGTCAGGAAGTTCTTCCTAATATTGAGCCGGAAACTCTTTTATTTAATTTCAACCCGCTGGTTCTGGTCCTACTTCTGGGGCCACAGAAAACAATTCCACACCCTCCTCTATATGACAGCCCTTCAAGTACTTGAAGATGGTGATCCTATTCCTATCACCTCTCAGCCGCCTCCTCTCCAGGCTAAAGATCCCCAGCTCCTTCAACCTTTCCTCATAGGACTTGGTCTCCAGACACCTCATCCTCTAGATGACAGCCCAAGTACTTGAGATGGTGATCCTATCACCTCTCAGCTGCCTCCTCTCCAGGCTAAACATGCCCAGCTCCTTCAACCTTTCCTCATAGGACTTGGTCTCCAGACCCCTCACCATCTTTGTCGCCCTCCTCTGGACCCATTCCAGCTTGTCTATATCCTTCTTAAAATGTGGTGCCCAAAACTGAACACAAGACTCCAGGTGAGGTCTTACCAGAGCAGAGTAAAGAGATACCATCACATCACGTGACCTGGACACTAGACTTCTATTGATACAGCCCAAAATTGCATTTGCCTTTTTAGCCACCGCATCACACTGTTGACTCATGTTCAGCGTATGATCCACTAAGACCGCTAGATCTTTTTCGCACATACTACTGCTAAGACAAGTCTCCCCCATCCTATAGCCATGCATTGGATTTTTCCTACCTAAATGCAGAACTTTACATTTATCCCTGTTAAAATTCATTTTATTGGTTTTAGCCCAGTTTTCCAGCCTGTCAAGGTATCCTGGATGACTTTGACAGGCTGGAAAACTGTAGTGCAGGGGGTGGCCAACGGTAGCTCTCCAGATGTTTTTTGCCTACAACTCCCATCAGCCTCAGCCAGCATGGCCACAGCTTATCATTGGAACTGTCTGTCTGAGGCAGGGATGCTCTGTATTCTTGGTGCTTGTGGGGGCACAGTGGGAGGGCTTCTAGTGTCCTGGCCCCACTGATGGACCTCCTGACGGCACCTGGGTTTATTTTGGCCACTGTGTGACCCAGAGTGTTGGACTGGATGGGCCATTGGCCTGATCCAACAGGGCTTCTCTTATGTCCTTATGTGACACAGAGTGTTGGACTGGATGGACCACTGGCCTGATCCAACATGGCTTCTCTTATGTTCTTATGTGACACAGAGTGTGGGACTGGATGGACCATTGGCCTGATCAAAATGGCTTCTCTTATGTTCTTATGTGACACAGAGTGTGGGACTGGATGGACCACTGGCCTGATCCAACATGGCTTCTCTTATGTTCTTATGTGACACAGAGTGTTGGACTGGATGGACCATTGGCCTGATCCAAAATGGCTTCTCTTATGTTTCTTATGTGACACAGAGTGTGGGACTGGATGGACCACTGGCCTGATCCAACATGGCTTCTCTTATGTTCTTATATGACACAGAGTGTTGGACTGGATGGACACTGGCCTGATCCAACATGGCTTCTCTTATGTTCTTATGTGACACAGAGTGTGGGACTGGATGGACCACTGGCCTGATCCAAAATGGCTTCTCTTATGTTCTTATGTGACACAGAGTGTGGGACTGGATGGACCACTGGCCTGATCCAAAATGGCTTCTCTTATGTTCTTATATGACACAGAGTGTTGGACTGGATGGACCACTGGCCTGATCCAACATGGCTTCTCTTATGTTCTTATGTGACACAGAGTGTGGGACTGGATGGACCACTGGCCTGATCCAAAATGGCTTCTCTTATGTTCTTATGTGACACAGAGTGTGGGACTGGATGGACCACTGGCCTGATCCAACATGGCTTCTCTTATGTTCTTATGTGACACAGAGTGTTGGACTGGATGGACCACTGGCCTGATCCAACATGGCTTCTCTTGTATTCTTACCCCTACCCCTCAATTCTTTATGCTCAACAGGAGCAACCCAACTGTGCTAGGCTTTTTTTGCATTATTGTTTTGCTCGCTGGAGAGTTCCTGTTTCTTCATTGCTTTTTTCTCTGAAGAGGGCAGCCGTGTTGGTCTGAAGCAGCTGAACAAAGCAGGAGTCAAGTGGCACCTTTAAGACCAACCAAGTTTTATTGAGAACGTCAGCTTTCGTGTGCTCTCTAAGCACACTTCATCAGGCGAGGGGATCAGGTATTGCGGGCTGAAATACACGCAGTTTGTGGTTTAAGAGTGCAAACTGGCTGCGGTCACACGATAAAACAGTATTTATTTATTTATTAGTATGACTTGGCCAAGCCCACAATACCTGATTCCCTCGTCTGATGAAGGGTGCTTAGAGGGCACACAAAAGAAGAAGAAGAAGAATTGCAGATTTATACCCCGCCCTCCTCTTTGAATCAGAGTCTCAGAGGCGCTTACAATCTCCTATATCTTCTCCCCCCACAACAGACACCCTGTGAGGTGGGTGGGGCTGGAGAGGGCTCTCACAGCAGCCTTTCAAGGACAACCTCTGCCAGAGCTCTGGCTGACCCAAGGCCATTCCAGCAGCTGCAAGTGGAGGAGTGGGGAATCAAACCCGGTTCTCCCAGAGAAGAGAGCTCTGGCTGACCCAAGGCCATTCCAGCAGGTGCAAGTGCAGGAGTGGGGAATCGAACCCGGTTCTCCCAGATAAGAGAGCTCTGGCTGACCCAAGGCCATTCCAGCAGGTGCAAGTGCAGGAGTGGGGAATCGAACCCGGTTCTCCCAGATAAGAGAGCTCTGGCTGACCCAAGGCCATTCCAGCAGGTGCAAGTGAAGGAGTGGGGAATCCAACCCGGTTCTCCCAGATAAGAGAGCTCTGGCTGACCCAAGGCCATTCCAGCAGGTGCAAGTGGAGGAGGGGGGAATCAAACCTGGTTCTCCCAGATAAGAGAGCTCTGGCTGACCCAAGGCCATTCCGGCAGGTGCAAGTGGAGGAGTGGGGAATCAAACCCGGTTCTCCCAGATATGAGAGCTCTGGCTGACCCAAGGCCATTCCAGAAGGTGCAAGTGAAGGAGTGGGGGAATCAAACCCGGTTCTCACAGATAAGAGAGCTATGGCTGACACAAGGCTATTGCAGCAGCTGCAAGTGGAGGAGTGGGGGAATCAAACCCGGTTCTCGCAGAGATGAGAGCTATGGCTAACCCAAGGCCATTCCAGCAGCTGCAAGTGGAGGAGAGGAGAATCAAACCTGGTTCTCCCAGATAAGAGAGCTCTGGCTGACCCAAGGCCATTCCAGCAGGTGCAAGTGGAGGAGAGGAGAATCAAACCTGGTTCTCCCAGATAAGAGAGCTCTGGCTGACCCAAGGCCATTCCAGCAGCTGCAAGTGGAGGAGAGGAGAATCAAACCTGGTTCTCCCAGATAAGAGAGCTCTGGCTGACCCAAGGCCATTCCAGCAGGTGCAAGTGGAGGAGTGGGGAATCCAACCCGGTTCTCCCAGATAAGAGAGCTCTGGCTGACCCAAGGCCATTCCAGCAGGTGCAAGTGGAGGAGTGGGGAATCAAACCCGGTTCTCCCAGATAAGAGAGCTCTGGCTGACCCAAAGCCATTCCGGCAGGTGCAAGTGGAAGAGTGGGAGAATCAAACCCGGTTCTCCCAGATAAGAGAGCTCTGGCTGACCCAAGGCCATTTCAGCAGGTGCAAGTGGAGGAGTGGGGAATCAAACCCGGGTTCTCCCAGATAAGAGAGCTCTGGCTGACCCAAGGCCATTCCAGCTGCTGCGAGTGGAGGAGTGGGGAATCAAACCCGGTTCTCCCAGATAAGAGAGCTCTGGCTGACCCAAGGCCATTCCAGCAGCTGCGAGTGGAGGAGGGGGGAATCAAACCCGGTTCTCCCAGATAAGAGAGCTCTGGCTGATCCAAGGCCATTCCAGCAGCTGCGAGTGGAGGAGTGGGGAATCAAACCCGGTTCTCCCAGGTAAGAGTCCACACACTTAACCCCTATACCAAACTGGCTCTCCTTTATTGTATTTATACCCCGCCCTCCCCACTGAGGCAGGCTGAGGGCGGCTTACAACAATCATCATAAAACAGTGCATCGTCGTAATAAAATCAATTCAGTTTAAAACAATTTAAAAACAGTTGGCGCTAATTCTGATATTCTTGGGAGGAGAGAAGGGAGGAAGAGGTGGAAAGAAAGCAATTTTAAATGCATTCTCCAAGCCGCTTCCTGGTTTGACTCGGAGACGCGATTGAACGAGACCAATGCCTTCTCTAGCCAGCTGATGGGGCCATGGGTGCTTCCAGAGCCACACAATATGTGTGAAAGAGCCACGCGTGGCTCCTGAGCCGCGGTTTGGCCACCCTGGGTTTAGAAATTCGGTGTAAACGTTTGTTACCCCCCACATCTGCACGTTGCACAAATGCCTCTATGCCGTGAATATCTGTTAAAAAAAATTAAAGCGATAGACAAAAAGAAAAAAACCAAGAAGAAACAAGAAGAAACAGTAACGCTTTCTATGGATCCTTGCAATGTTTTCTGGGTTTCTTTAATCCATTGGTTTCTAAGTGCAAGCTATCGAGGAGGCAGACGAAAGAAACGCCCCGCCGTTTCCTTTTAAAAAGGAAGCAGCCCCTCGTTCCTCCAGGTCAGGTACTGGTTTAAGACCTCCACGATCTTCTTGATTTTCTCGTCCCCCAGAAAGACCAGAATGGTGTCCGAAACGAAGTGCTGATTGACGAAATAGGTGTACAGGAAAGCCAAGCCCAGGAGAAGACCACATCCAAACAGCAGAATGGTGAGGAACTGGCCCAGCCTCACGAGCCAGTAGATGATTTTCTTCTTCCTTGACCTGTTCAAGGCCACGTCGAACAGCCGGGCCTCCACGATTTCGTGCATGAGAGAACCCACCTGCACGCTGTTCTCCTGGTCCACCCTCAAGACCACGGCCTGCTGCACGGACATCTCCACTTGTCCCTGAAGATCTTTGATGTTTTTCCTCTGGTCCTCTCGGCTCTGCAGGAGTTCGCCCACCTTCTCCTTCAGCTGCCCCGAGTGGCTCTTCTCCATGTGGTACTGCTGCTCGGATTCTTCTAGCTTGTCTTCGAGGCTCCTCAGACACTTCTTGAGTTCCGTGGAGAGGTTCTGCAGCTCTTGGAGGTCCTTCTCCTGGTGAGCTTTGTGCTCGTTGAAGATGGCCACCTGGTACGAGACCTCGTGCAACTCCTTCGTCAGCTCCTCGTTGGCCTTCACCAGGGATTTGTTCTGGAGCTCAAGCTGGCTGATTTTCCGGTGGGCTTCGTGGATCATTTCCCGGATGTCCTCCACTTTCTGCTGCATTTCCTCCATGACTTGCCGGAAATCGTCTGCGGACTGTTGCAGGGTCTTGTTCTTGTCTTTCAGGGACTTGTTCTCGTTCAGTAGGTCCTGGATTTCCACATCCAGGCAGGCCACCGTCTCCCTCAGGTCCGTGATTTCCACCCGGAGGGCTTCATTGGTAGTCGACAGCTCCTCGATGTTCGTTTCCATCGTTAATAAAGCTCAACCAGAGCTGGAGACCTCTGCAGAACACAACCAGAATTCAACATTTTAAAATATATATATATATATGGGGGGTTAGGTATAATCAGTCCATGGAAGGTGGAGTCTTGTTCTCCTCCAGTCCTTAAATTTTAAGGTCTCCAAGGGCTGAGTTATATATGATATTATTTGTAGCACAACTCAGCTCTAATTTGATTTGAAATATATAACGTAAAGCTAATATAAAGAGCTAAGATTAACTCGTGCGTTTTAGAAATTTTGTTATTTCATCTCTGAGAGAAGAAGGAAGGAAGACGATGAAGATGAAGAAAACATGAAGATACAATGTTTGAAGTGATATTAAGGGTGTACAGTGTAAAAAGATTTCGTTGGAGCTGTGAATTCTTTTTCATTCTTCCTTTAATAAAGAAAGAAAATGCAAAAAAAAGAGAGAGAGAGTCTCAAACAAAGCTGGCAGGTGAAAGATGGGAAAGCACTCTCCAAAATGACAGACTGTTTGAAAGATTTTTTGCCATTGGTGGTTTGCACTTGTGTAGTATGAATTTATTGTTTAGTGGTATCTTTCTATGATTTTCATATATGCATTCATATATTACTAGTCTTCCTGTATTTTCACATGCTATACACCATTTTGTGTGTGTGTGTGTGTGTGTGTGTGTATGTAGGGAAGATTAATATCCATATAGTGAGCTAGTATGGAGTATGGAGCAGAGGTCCATCAGTGGCTGTTAGGTGGAATATTTTGTCTGGGGCAGTGTGATACTCTGTATTTTTGAAGCTTAGGGGGCAACAGTAGGAGGGCTTCTGGAGTTCTGACCCTGCTGGTGGACCTCCTGATGGTCCCTGGGTTTTAGCCAGTGTGTGACACAAAGAATTGGACTGGAGGGGCCATAGGCCTGAACCAACATGGCTTCTCTTATGTTCTTATGTGACACAGAGTGTTGGACTGGAGGGCCCACTGGCCTGATCCAACATGGCTTCTCTTATGTTCTTATGTGACACAGAGTGTTGGACTGGAGGGCCCACTGGCCTGATCCAACATGGCTTCTCTTATGTTCTTATGTGACACAGAGTGTTGGACTGGAGCGGCCACTGGCCTGATCCAACAGGGCTTCTCTAATATTCTTGTTTGGAATATTGATGCTCTGTATTCTTGGTGCTTGGAGGGGCACAGTGGGAGGCATCTCTTATGTTCTATGTGACACAGAGTGTTGGACTGGATGGGCCATTGGCCTGATCCTACATGGCTTCTCTTATGTTCTTATGTGACACAGAGTGTTGGACTGGAGCGGCCACTGGCCTGATCCAACATGGCTTCTCTAATATTCTTGTTTGGAATATTGATGCTCTGTATTCTTGGTGCTTGGAGGGGCAAAGTGGGAGGCATCTCTTATGTTCTTATGTGACACAGAATGTTGGACTGGATGGGCCATTGGCCTGATGCAACATGGCTTCTCTTATGTTCTTATGGGCCATCAAGGTCACAATTGTCTGCTCAGACTGGCAGCAGCTCTCCAGGGTCTCAACAGAGGCCTTTCCCATCACCTCCTGCCTGGCCTTTTTAGCTAGAGATGCCAGGGACTGAACTTGTGACCTTCTGCAGGCCAAGCAGATGCTCTGCCATTGAGCCACTGAGGTTCTTTCCCATCACCACCTGCCTGGTCCCTTTAACTGGAGGTGCCGGGGATTGAACCTGGGACCTTTTGCATGCCAAGCAGATGCTCTGCTACTGAGCCACTGAGGTTCTTTCCCATCACCTCCTGCCTCGTCCTGTTAATTGGAGATGCCGGGGACTGAACCTGGGAATTCTGCATGCCAAGAAGAGGCTCTGCCCCTGAGCCACTGAGGTTCTTTTCCATCACCTCCTGCCTGGTCCTGTTAACTGGAGATGCCGGGGATTGAAACTGGGACCTTCTGCATGCCAAGCAGAGGCTCTGCCCCTGAGCCACTGAGGTTCTTTTCCATCACCTCCTGCCTGGTCCTGTTAACTGGAGATGCCGGGGATTGAAACTGGGACCTTCTGCAGGCCAAGCAGATGCTCTGCCCCTGAGCCACTGAGGTTCTTTCCCATCACCTCCTGCCTGGTCCTGTTAACTGCAGATGCCGGGGATTGAAACTGGGACCTTCTGCAGGCCAAGCAGAGGCTCTGCCCCTGAGCCACCGAGGTTCTTTCCCATCCCCTCATGCCTGGTCCTTTTAGCTGGAGATGCTGGGGATTGAACCTGGGACCTTCTGCGTGCCAAGCAGATGCTCTGCCACTGAGCCACTGAGGTTCTTTCCCATCACCTCCTGCCTCGTCCTTTTAACTAGAGATGCCGGGGACTGAACCTGGGACCTTCTGCGTGCCAAGCAGAGGCTCTGCCCCTGAGCCACCGAGGTTCTTTCCCATCACCTCCTGCCTGGTCCTTTTAACTGGAGATGCTGGTGATTGAACCTGGGACCTTCTGCAGGCCAAGCAGATGCTCTGCCCCTGAGCCACTGAGGTTCTTTCCCATCACCTCCTGCCTGGTCCTTTTAACTGGAGATGCTGGTGATTGAACCTGGGACCTTCTGCAGGCCAAGCAGATGCTCTGCCCCTGAGCCACTGAGGTTCTTTCCCATCACCTCCTGCCTGGTCCTTTTAACTGGAGATGCTGGTGATTGAACCTGGGACCTTCTGCAGGCCAAGCAGATGCTCTGCCCCTGAGCCACTGAGGTTCTTTCCCATCACCTCCCGCCTGGTTCTTTTTACTGGAGATGCCGGGGATTGAACCTGGGACCTTCTGCGTGTCAAGCAGATTCTCTGCCCAATCCATGTATTTCTTGAGGTGAAAAACCATTCCAATATGTTCAGTGACACATTTCAGATATAGATTAGATCCCAGTTATACCTTAGAGATGAACAAAATCTTGGAGGGCGGGGTATGAGTTATTGAGAATCAAATCTCCCTCCATCAAGTTGGAATGGAGACCCCTGAGCCCCTGCCTTATCTCTGACTGAGGGAGAAGGAGAAGAAGAGGAAGAAGAGGTGGAGGAAGAGGAAGAAAAAGCAGAGGTGGAGAAGGAAGAAGAGGAGGAAGAAGACTGCAGATTTACACCCCACCCTTCTCTCTGAATCAGAGTCTCAGGGCAGTTTACATTCTCCTTTATCTTTTTTCCCCATAACAGATACCCTGTGAAGTGAGTGGGGCTGAGAGAGCTCTCCCAGAAGCTGCCCTTTCAAGGACATCTCTGCAAAAGCTATGAGTGACCCAAGGTCATCTCAGCAGCTGCAGGTAGAGGAGTGGGGAATCAAACCCCATTCTCGCAGATAAGAGTCTGCGCACTTAACCATTACACTAAATTGGTGATGGTGGAGGAGGAGGAGAAGGAAGAGGAAGAAGAAGAGGAGGAGAAGGAGGAGGAGAAGAAGAAGAGCTGGATTTATATCCTGCCCTTCACCCAGATTTTCAGAGCACCTTACAATCGCCTTTTCCCTTCCTTCCCCCCACAACAGACACCCTGTGAGGCAGGTGGGGCTGAGACAGTTCTGAGACAACCTGTGACTGACCCAAGGTCACTCAGCTGGCTTCCATGAGGAGGAGGAGAGGGGAATCGAACCTGGTTCTCCCAGATTAGAGTTTGCCCCTTCAACCACTGCACCGCACTTGACTCTCTGGGGTCCCTCCTCTCCCCAAACGTCACCCTCCCCAACCCCCTTCCCCCCAAATCTCTGGGTATTTTGGCAACTCTAAATTTTAGTCAACTCTCCCCACCCAAGGCTGCTTCCTTTCGTAACCTGCGATCTCCAGCCCCCATGCAACGTTCCCCCCTCCCCATATTTAGTCCCCCCTCCAAACAAACCCTGAATCTTGAGTTTCCTTTTGTTTTCACTCGCTGGTTTTGCAGCTCTCTTTCCCCCTGAGCCGATCGGTCAGGTGTGGGGAAGAAATGGTCTTTAACCTCCTTATATTGTCACCTGCCATGGATACATGCCCCACCTCCGCGTTTATGATCAAACGCCCCAGGCATTGTGATCAAACTGAATCTGGGCTTTTTTATATATAGCAAGAACTCCTTTGCATATTAGGCCACACACCCCTGAGGGAGCCAATCCTCCAAGAGCTTACAGGGCTCTTAGTCCAAGGCCTGCTGTAAGCTCTTGCAGGATTGGCTCCCTCAGGGGTGTGTGGCCTAATATGCAAAGGAGCTCCTGCTACAAGAAAAGCCCTGAACCGTGTGATGTGACAGATCGTGAAGGGGCTGTTTTTTTTTGAGGTAAAGGAACCAGATTTTCAGCATAGCAGCTAGTAAAAAAGGTAAAGGTCGTCCCCTGTGCAAGCACCAGTCGTTTCTGACTCTGGGGTGACGTTGCTTTCACAACGTTTTCACAGCAGACGTTTTACGGGGTGGTTTGCCATTGCCTTCCCCAGTACCTCTCCTTAAAAAAAGAAAAATAGCGGGTCTCCAACCTTTTTACCACCAGGAATCAGTTTTGTGGGAGACAATTTTTCCACGGGCCGGGAGGGGGTGGGCGATGGTTTCGGGATGACAGAATTGTGCACTTTATTTCTAAAGTGTTTGTTGTGGTGAAGTGTGAAGACTCTTATCTGGGAGAACCAGGCTTGATTCCCCACTCCTCCACTCGCAGCTGCTGGAATGGCCTTGGGTCAGCCAGAGCTCTCTTATCTGGGAGAACCAGGCTTGATTCCCCACTCCTCCGCTTGCAGCTGCTGGAATGGCCTTGGGTCAGCCAGAGCTCTCTTTTCTGGGAGAACCGGGTTTGATTCCCCATTCCTCCACTTGCACTTGCTGGAATGGCCTTGGGTCAGCCAGAGCTCTCTTTTCTGGGAGAACCGGGTTTGATTCCCCACTCCTCCACTCGCAGCTGATGGAATGGCCTCGGGTCAGCCAGAGCTCTCTTTTCTGGGAGAACCGGGTTTGATTCCCCACTCCTCCACTTGCAGCTGCTGGAATGGTCTTGGGTCAGCCAGAGCTCTCTTATCTGGGAGAACCGGGTTTGATTCCCCACTCCTCCACTTGCAGCGGCTGGAATGGCCTTGGGTCAGCCAGAGCTCTCATCTGGGAGAACCAGGCTTGATTCCCCACTCCTCCACTCGCAGCTGCTGGAATGGCCTCGGGTCAGCCAGAGCTCTCGCAGAGGGCAGCTTCTAGGAGAGCTCTCTCAGCCCCACTCACCTCACAGGTTGTCTGTTGTGGGGGGGAGAAGATATAGGAGATTGTAAGCCGCTCTGAGTCTCTGATCCAGAGAGAAGGGCGGGGTATAATTCTGCGGTCATCGTCGTCATGGCCAACTAGGCAATATGAGAACCAGTTTGGTGTGGTGGTTAAGTGTGTGGACACTTCACTCCTCCACTTGCAGCTGCTAGAATGGCCTTGGGTCAGCCATAGCTCTCACAGAGTTGTCCTTGAAAGGGCAGCTTCTGGGAGAGCTCTCTCAGTCCCACCTACCTCACAGGGTGTCTGTTGTAGTGGAGGAAGATAAAGGAGATTGTGAGCCACTCCGAGACTCTGAAATTTGGAGTGGAGGGCAGGATATAAATCCAAAGTCGTCTTCTTCTTATTATTATTATTACTAATATAATAATAATAATAATAAATTTTATTTCTACCCCGCCCTCCCCGCTAAGCGGCTCAGGGCGGCTAACAGTGAATAGTATATTAACATAAATAGTAAAACATTAGATTAACATTTAAAATTAAAAATATAAAAACCCGTTAATTCAGTTAAAACACTTAATTTACATTACATTATATATATATATATCTGGCAGTAATGGCTGTTCTGGCGCTGATGCTGCCAGTTTAAATGGTGTTAAAGATGGCGGTTCTTCATTCATTGCAACTCAGCAGTCCGTATCACTATAGGCGCATCTAAAAAGGGCAGTCTTGCAGGCCCTGCGGAACTGGTCGAGGTTCCGCAGGGCCCGCACCTCCTCCGGGAGCTGGTTCCACAGTGCAGGTGCCGCAACTGAAAAGGCTCGCACCCTGGTGCTTTGGAGCCTGGCCTCTCTCGGCCCAGGGATGGTCATTTTGTTTTTACTTGCTGACCTCAGTGCCCTCTGGGGTTCATACGGGGAGAGACGGTCCCTTAGGTAGGCAGGTCCTCGGCCATATAGGGCTTTAAAGGTAATAACCAACACTTTGTACTGGACTCGGTAGATAACCGGCAGCCAGTGCAGTCCGCGCAGCCCCGGCTGTATGTGCTCCCATTTCGGGAGCCCCAGTAGCAGCCTGGCCGCCGCATTCTGCACTAGCTGCAGCTTCCGAGTCCGGCACAGAGGTAGCCCCAAGTAGAGGGCATTACAGTAGTCCAATCTTGAGGTGACCGTTGCATGGATCACTGTTGCGAGGTCGCGGCGTTCCAGGAAGGGGGCCAACTGCCTTGCCCGCTTCAGATGAAAGAATGCTGACTTGGCAGTGGCTGCTATCTGGGCCTCCATTGATAATGAAGGCTCCAGTAAAACACCCAAACTCTTTACCTGGCGCACTGGTTCCAATGGTGCGCTGTCGAAGGTTGGGAGAGCTACATTGTAATATATAATGAAATAATTATACAACTCATGGACCAGTTGCTAACAGGCCACGGACCAGGACCAGTCCATGGGCCAGGGGTTGGGGACCCCTGTCAAAAAGATTGGACCAGGGGGTCCAATTCTATCAGCCTCAAAAGAAGGTGCCTTATCCTCCATTATTTCCAAATGGAGGGAAGGCATTTAAAAGGTGGGTGGTCTCTTTAAATGTGCTGGCCAGACCCCCTTTCAGAGTTTAGTCGTGCTTGTCACAACCTTGCTCCTAGCTCCACCCCCCCAAAGCCTCCTGGCTCCACCCCCAAAGCCTCCTGGCTCCACCCCCAAAGTCTCCTGGCTCCACCCCCAAATTCCCCAGATATTTCCTAGTGGGAACTGCGACCTTCTCTCCTCTGCCTTCCCACAATGCAACACAGAAAGAGGGACATCTTACCGAGACGTTATTCCCGTTTTTAATTCTCCCCCACCCCAATATCCAGCTAGTGGTATTGGACTTCACTCCAGCAGATTTAACCCTCCTTGAAAAATGTATATACGACATGTGGTATGTCAAATATGACATGTTTTATGCATCCATTCACACAGGCGTGGAGAAAATGCACCTTTCCCCCTCTCCCGCCTTGGCAGAGTGTTTCAAGCTGGGATGCCAGCTGGAATGACCAGGAATACAAAAATATAAGATAAAGTCGGCTGAGAAGAAGGCATAGATCTACCGGTGTGTGTGCCGTTCCTTTAAGGCTGGATCTCTAAGGCCAAAGCGCCCCCTCCTGAGCAACAGGGGGCACTGCAGAAGGCTTTCTCAACTTTCACCATGGCAGTGTGATAAAGCTGTAGTACTGCAGCTGAAGCTCTCTCTGCTCATGACCTGAGTTCGATCCCGGCGGAAGCTGGGCTCAGGTAGCCGGCTTGAGGTTGACTCAGCCATCCATCCTTCCGAGGTCGGTAAAATGAGTCCCCAGCTTGTTGGGGGGAAAGTGTAGATGACTGGGGAAGGCAATGGCAAACCACCCCGTAAAAAGTCTGCCGTGAAAACGTTGTGAAAGCAACGTCACCCCAGAGTCGGAAACGACTGGTGCTTGCACAGGGGACCTTTCCTTTCCTATCCACACTGAAGGAGCCTCGTGGCGCAGAGTGGTAAAGCTGCAGTACTGCAATCGGAGCCCTCTGCTCACGACCTGAGTTCAATCCCAGCAGAAGCTGGTTCGGGTAGCTAGCCTAAGGTTGACTCAGCCTTCCATCCTTCCGAGGTCGGTCAAAGGAGTCCCCAGCTCGATGGAGGGAAAGCGTAGATGACTGGGGAAGGCAATGGGCAAACCACCCCGTAAAAAGTCTGCCGTGAAAACGTTGTGAAAGCAACCTCACCCCAGAGTAGGGTTGCCAATCCCCAGGTGGGGGCAGGGCATCCCCCGGTTTGGAGACCCTCCCCCCGCTTCAGGGTCATTAGAAAGCGGAGGGAGGGGAGGGAAATGTCTGCTGGGAACTCTATTATTCCCTATGGAGATTTATCATGGAAAATTGATCCACGGGTATCTGGGGCCCTGGGAGGGCTGTTTTTTGGGTTAGGGGCACCAAATTTTCAGTATAGCATCTAGTGCCTCTCCCCAAAATACCCCCCAAGTTTCAAAAAGTTTGGACCAGGGGGTCCAATTCTATGAGCCCCAAAAGAAGGTGCCCCTATCCTTCATTAGTTCCTATGGAAGGAAGGAAGGAATTGAAAAGGTGTGCCGTCCCTTTAAATGTGATGGCCAGAACTCCCTTTGGAGTTCAATGATGCTTGTCACAGCCTTGATCTTGGCTCCACCCCTAATGTCTCCTGGCTCCACCTCCAAAGTCTCCTGGCTCCACCCCCAAAGCCCCCAGATATTTCTTGAATTGGATTTGGCAACCCTACCCCAGAGTCGGAAACGACCGGTGCTTGCGCAGGGGACCTTTCCTTTCCTTTCAAATGACAAAAGAACCCTGCCCTTCCGTAAATCTCCATGTATTTCCCACCCCCCTAAATCTCCAGGTATTTCCCAAATGTGTCCAGAGGTGACCTTGCAGAATGTTCTGGTGTCTTCCCTCCCCCTGAAGCTCTGAGGGGTTGCCACGGAGGGGCCAGCGACCTTCACTGGAGGGTGTTGCCCTCGGTGGGATTTGCTGCTGAACAAAAAGCCGTGGCCAGCTAGGCCCATGCTCTCCTTAATCTGGCCCCCTTCTCTTGTGATGCTGCCCGGCTGTGACAAAACCCTCCCCGGGGTGATGAAAAGGGCAGAGCTGCATCCCAGGCTCTTGTATCACCCCGGGCTGGATCATGAGGGTTTTCCTGGCACCTGGAATTCTGCTCCTTCTGGCCTTCCTGGGATTAATCCGTAAGTAGCAGAGGGTCCCCCCTGGGCTGTTGTGGGAGGTTGGTTTTCATGGTTTGGAATGGGGGGGGGGGGCACACTGGCTTCATGGAAGAGCCACACAGAATAAATACCAGAGGTTTCAGAGCCACAAGACATGAATATCAGATGTTTGAGAGAAGGGAGGAAGGAAGGAAGGAAGGAAGGAAGGAAGGAAGGAAGGAAGGAAGGAAGGAAGGAAGGAAGGAAGGAAGGAAGGAAGGAAGGAAGGAAGGAAGGAAGGAAGGAAGGAAATAACGTCAGATATTTGAGAGCTGCAAGACATAAATATCAGATGTTTGAAAGCAGGCAGGCAGGCAGGCAGGCAGGCAGGAAGGAAGGAAGGAAGGAAGGAAGGAAGGAAGGAAGGAAGGAACATAAGAGAAGCCATGTTGGATCAGGCCAGTGGCCCATCCAGTCCAACACTCTGTGTCACACAGTGGCAAAAATTTTTATATATACACACACACTGTGGCTAATAGCCACTGATGGACCTCTGCTCCATCTCTTATCTGGGAGAACCGGGTTAGATTCCCCACTCCTCCACTTGCAGGTACTGGAATGACCTTGGGTCAGCCATAGCTCTCGCAGAGTTGTCCTTGAAAGCGCAGCTTCTGGGAGAGGTCTCTCAGCCCCACCTACCTCACAGGGTGTCTGTTGTAGGGGAGGAAGATATAGGAAATTGTGAGCCACTCTTAAAGCTGGCTATGCTTGGAGCCGCCACCACCTCCTGTGGCATCTCTACTTTCTCTATCCCATGCATAATCTTGTAAACCTCTATCATGTCACCCCGCAGTCGACATTTCTCCAAGCTGAAGAGCCCCAAGCGTTTTAACCTTTCTTCATAGGGAAAGTGTTCCAACCCTTTAATCATTCTAGTTGCCCTTTTCTGCACTTTTTCCAATGCTATAATATCCTTTTTGAGGTGCGGTGACCAGAATTGTACACAGTATTCCAAATGAGACCGCACCGTCGATTTATACAGGGGCATTATGATACTGGCTGATTTGTTTTCAGTTCCCTTCCTAATAATTCCCAGCATGGCGTTGGCCTTTTTTATTGCATTCGCACACTGTCTTGACACTTTCAGTGAGTTATCTCACTGAAATCTCCTTCCGGGAAGACGTTTCCATGGACTGTAGGGATTTCTTGAGCAGCCCAAACAAATGACATTTGGGTTCAACTGTGTAGCACGCTGCTGCTGTAAGCCATTTTAAGAAAGGCTGAGCAGGGCCGAAGTGCTCTGGGAATTTCAGCTAAAAGCACACTCCCGACCCTCTAGCTCAGAGCTCCCAAATTGACACCCAGTTGATGATACAACAAGAAATCTCCAAAATTTTGGGTTATGACTTTAAGAAAACTGCAGAGACTTTTTTTGCTTGGATTACAATTAGATAAATTTCCAAAGGAAGAGAGGACTTTAATTTGGTACTTGCTCTCAGCTGCTAGGACATTGTATGCGCAGCTGTGGAAACAGGGAAAAATACCAGAGAAATGGGACTGGATTGTGAAAGTTTTATCGTGGAGTGAGATGGACAAATTAACTAAAACTTTAAGAGACTAGGATTTAGATGTATTCAAAAAGGAGTGGAAGAAATTTAAAGGATATATGGAGAAAGAATGGAATATAAAAAGTCATTGGACAATTTTTTAGTATTAATAAGAACAAAAGAACATAAGAGAAGCCATGTTGGATCAGGCCAACGGCCCATCCAGTCCAACACTCTGTGTCACACAGTGGCAAAAAAATTTATATATACACACACACTGTGGCTAATAGCCACTGATGGACCTCTGCTCCATATTTTTATCTAAACCCCTCTTGAAGGTGGCTATGCTTGTGGCCGCCGCCACCTCCTGTGGCAGTGAATTCCACATGTTAATCACCCTCTGGGTGAAGAAGTACTTCCTTTTATCCGTTTTAACCCGTCTGCTCAGCAATAATGAGAGAAGGAAAATATTGAACTTTGATTGGTTAGCGGTACCTTTATAATTTAAATTTATAACTTCAGGGAAGTCAACTATTGGAGGGAGGGGGGGTTGAAACATCATATGGGTTAGCATAGGAAAGAGACAATTGATTATTGTAACCATATGTTATTAATAAATTCTTAAAACACGCCAAATTGACACCCAGCTGAAAACGAGAACATTACCCACTGAAGAGTGACTGCCGAGGGAAGGGCAGCTGCGATGTCGGTCATGTCCCGGCATTGTGAATTAATCCCTGGGATTTCGTTAGGGCGGCGATAGGTCGACTCAGGCATGTGGGATCTCCAGTTAACCCTGTTCAACATCCGATTACACCAACAAGGCCAAAGGCTGGTTCATTGGCTTGCAGACCTGGTCCACCCATTCATCAAGAGAGACATCTGCCCAGATGTTATCTGGGAGCATTCGGGCGCAGCTGCTGATTGGCCAGCTGTTCTGCTATTCCCTGTTTTGGTTGTTATGCTGCGGCATCCCATCTCACACAGCGGCCAACCAGTTCCTCTGGAGGGCCAACAACAGGGCAGGGAAACCAAGGCCTTCACCTGAGAAGAACCTCAGAGGAGCCCTGCTGGATCAGACCAGGGAGGGTCCATCTAGTCCAGCCTCCTGTCTCACACAGGGGCCAATCAGATTCTCTGGAAGGACAACAACAGGGCAGAGAGGCTGAGGTCTTCCCCTGATGTTGTCTCCTGGCTCTGGGATTCATTAGGCTGACCGCAACTGTTTTCGGAGTGACTGTAACATATTAATCTTCTGGCTTGCATGCTACTGTGCCCCAAGCTGGACAGAAGGTGGGCCTACCACTGGCCTCTCGTGCTTGTGCCAACCAGATGGGCATCTGCCGCAGGTTCTGCATGACCCAGGAGACCAACGTTGGGATGTACGGCTGCCCACATCGCTTCAGGTAAAGACTGGCTCTCAACCAAATGCCCCTTAACGTTCATGTGAACGAAACATGATTTCTCTTTCTACCTCCTGAGCAAGAGAAGGCCGAGACGGCTGGGCAGGGTGACTGTGGGGAGACGGCCAACCATTAAGCGGCCTCAGAAAGGGGGAACAGAAAATGTCGTGGATGGGTCTTATCAACGGCTCGCTAACCATCATGGCCAAATGGAACCTCCATGTTCAGAGTTTACCTCTGAATAGCTGGATTCCAGTCCAGGAAGTCCCTGAGAGACCAACAAGGTTTTCCAGACCATGTGAGATTAAAATTCCCTTTGTCAGAGAGCTTTGATTCTCAAAAGGTTATAGGAGTGGCCAAACTTGCTTAAGTCACACATAGAATAAATGTCAGATGTTTGAGATGGATGGAGGGAGGAAGGAAGGAGGGAGGGAAGAGGAAGAAAGCAATTTTAACTTTAAATGCATTCTCCAAGCCCCCCATGTTGGCTGGCTGGGCTTGGAGAAGTGAATTGGAGGGACAGTGGAGGGATGGTGGCTCAGTGGTAGAGCATCTGCTTGGGAAGCAGAAGGCCCCAGGTTCAATCCCCGGCATCTCCAAAAAAGGGTCCAGACAAATAGGTGTGAAAAACCTCAGCTTGAGACCCTGGAGAGCCATGAATGGGGCTGTGGCTCAGTGGTAGAGCATCTGCTTGGGAAGCAGAAGGTCCCAGGTTCAATCCCTGGCATCTCCAAAAAAGGGTCCAGGCAAATAGGTGTGAAAAACCTCAGCTTGAGACCCTGGAGAGCCGCTGCCAGTCTGAGAAGACAGTACTGACTTTGATGGACCAAGGGTCTGATTCAGTAGAAGGCAGCTTCATATGTTCAATTAAAGAGACAAATGCCTTCTCCAAGCTGGCCGATGGGGTTGTGGGTGTTTCAAGAGCCACAGGTAGTTCCTGAGCCAGTTTGGCCACCCGTCTTACAGCCTGAAAACCTTGTTCGTCTCGGAGGTACAACTGGATTCAAATCTTGCTCTCCTCCTGCTGCCCACGAGGGCTACCCATTCGAAACATCCCCTGAACAGTGACCAGATTGGGGATAGAGAGCATCTATGGGAAGCAGGATGCTGGACTAGATGGACAAGCTGGAACGGGGTCCAGAGGAGGGCGACGAAGATGGTGAGGGGTCTGGAGACCAAGTCCTATGAGGAAAGGTTGAAGGAGCTGGGGATGTTTAGCCTGGAGAGGAGGCGGCTGAGGTGATAGGATCACCATCTTCAAGTCCTTGAAGGCTGTCCTGTAAAGGAGGCTGTGGAATTGTTTTCTGTGGCCCCAGAAGTTAGGATCGGAACCAGTGGGTTGAAATTAAATCAAAAAAGTTTCTGGCTCAACATCAGGAAGAACTTCCTGACCGTTAGAGCGGTTCCTCAGTGGAACAGGCTTCCTCCTCGGGAGGTGGTGGGCTCTCCTTCCTTGGAGGTTTTTGAACAGAGGCTAGATGGCCATCTGACAGCAGTGAAGATCCTGTGAATTTAGGGGGAGGTGTTTGTGAGTTTCCTGCATTGTGCAGGGGATTGGACTAGATGAACCTTGAAAGTCCCTTCCAGCTCTAGGATTCTGATTCCTCGGGAGGTGGTGGGCTCTCCTTCCTTGGAGGTTTTTCAACAGAGGCTAGATGGCCATCTGACTGCCATGAAGGTCCTGTGAATTTAGGGGGAGGGGTTTGTGAGTTTCCTGCATTGTACAGGGGGTCAGACTAGATGACTCTGGAGGTCCCTTCCAGCTCTAGGATTCTGATTCCTCAGGAGGTGGTGGGCTCTCCTTCCTTGGAGGTTTTTCAACAGAGGCTAGATGTCCATCTGACAGCAACGAAGGTCCTGTGAATTTAGGGGGAGGGGTTTGTGAGTTTCCTGCATTGTGCAGGGGGTCGGACTAGATGACCCTGGAGGTCCCTTCCAACTCTAGGATTCTATGACCGTTGATCTGTTTCCAGCTGCACCCTTCTTTCCTAAAGGCAGGTTGGACTGTTGATTCCACAGCTGTTGATTCCAAGGCAGGATGGTAGCTGTTGATTCCACAGCTACCATCCTGAACAAAGGCCTTTTCTTCTTTTCTTCTCAAGATGCTGCATGCTGAGGCTCTAGCGCCCATGACCGGTTGAAGAACTTCCACCCATTCCAGAGGAGAGTTGCCACGGGCACCAACGACACCAGGACTGTCAAACTCATTTGTCATGAGGGCCGGATGTGACATTGATGAGATCTTGTCGGGCCGGGCTGTGTGTGTCATGAAATGTCATGCCAGGTAGCAGAGATATAAACTTTATAGAGGACACAGACAAACACAATTAATTTTTTTTTAAATAAATAAAATAAAACATGCTTAGAAGATTAGCACCCTTGCAATGTTTTATTTTAACAGTTTCCGATGACTGACACCTCTTGCTCGGAACGATTGCATCAAAATCTGCAGACAGTGTCTGTGCTGTAGCAATCTTGAGTATGCTGTTCAGGTGTTGTTCAGGTGCATGGCTGTAAGTTGCAACCCTGCTTTTGATTTATTGACATTACAGAACTCTCACGGTCAATGCTCTGAGCCTAAGGCCCC
Organism: Heteronotia binoei; assembly: GCF_032191835.1. Taxonomy (NCBI): domain Eukaryota; kingdom Metazoa; phylum Chordata; class Lepidosauria; order Squamata; family Gekkonidae; genus Heteronotia; species Heteronotia binoei. The sequence goes on from NC_083225.1 coordinate 192,149,585, forward strand.
AGGGGAAACATGAAATGTCTGGGTACTGCGAGCATTTGTACATACGTTGTTTCATTTGCTGGTCAGACACCCACAACAGACCTCCCCCCTGTGTGGTGGGTGGGGCTGAGAGAGCTCTGACAGAAGCAGCCCTTTCAAGGTCAGCTCTGCGAGAGCTATGGCTGACCTAAGGCCATTCCAGCAGCTGCAAGTGGACGAGTGGGGAATCAGACCCCGTTCTCCCAGATAACAGTCCACACACTTCACCACTTCACCAAACTAGCTCTCTAGTTTGCCATTGCCTGCCGTGGTAGATAACTCACTGAAAATGTCAAGGCAGTGTGTGATTGCAATAAAAAAGGCCAATGCCATGCTGGGAATTATTAGGAAGGGAATTGAAAACAAATCAGCCAGTATCATAATGCCCCTGTATAAATCGATGGTGTGGTCTCATTTGGAGTACTGTGTGCAGTTCTGGTCGCCGCACCTCAAAAAGGATATTATAGCATTGGAGAAAGTCCAGAGAAGGGCAACTAGAATGATTAAAGGGCTGGAGCACTTTCCCTATGAAGAAAGGTTGAAACGCTTGGGACTCTTTAGCTTGGAGAAACGTCGACTGCGGGGTGACATGATAGAGGTTTACAAGATAATGCATGGGATGGAGAAAGTAGAGAAAGAAGTCCTTTTCTCCCTTTCTCACAATGCAAGAACTCGTGGGCATTCGATGAAATTGCTGAGCAGACAGGTTAAAACGGATAAAAGGAAGTACTTCTTCACCCAAAGGGTGATTAACATGTGGAATTCACTGCCACAGGAGATGGTGGCGGCCACAAGTATAGCCACCTTCAAGAAGGGTTTAGATAAAAATATGGAGCACAGATCCATCAGTGGCTATTAGCCACAGTGTATATGTGTATATAAAATTTTTTGCCACTGTGTGACACAGAGTGTTGGACTGGATGGGCCACTGGCCTGATCCAACAGGGCTTCTCTTATGTTCTTATGTGACACAGAGTGTTGGACTGGAGGGGCCACTGGCCTGATCCAACAGGGCTTCTCTGATGTTCTTATGTGACAGAGTGTTGGACTGGAGGGGCCACTGGCCTGATCCAACAGGGCTTCTCTGATGTTCTTATGTGACACAGAGTGTTGGACTGGAGGGGCCATTGGCCTGATCCAACAGGGCTTCTCTGATGTTCTTATGTGACACAGAGTGTTGGACTGGAGGGGCCACTGGCCTGATCCAACAGGGCTTCTCTGATATTCTTATGTGACACAGAGTGTTGGACTGGATGGGCCACTGGCCTGATCCAACAGGGCTTCTCTGATGTTCTTATGTGACACAGAGTGTTGGACTGGATGGGCCACTGGCCTGATCCAACATGGCTTCTCTTATGTTCTTATGTGACACAGAGTGTTGGACTGGAGGGGCCACTGGCCTGATCCAACAGGGCTTCTCTGATGTTCTTATGTGACACAGAGTGTTGGACTGGATGGGCCACTGGCCTGATCCAACAGGGCTTCTCTGATGTTCTTATGTGACACAGAGTGTTGGACTGGATGGGCCACTGGCCTGATCCAACAGGGCTTCTCTGATGTTCTTATGTGACACAGAGTGTTGGACTGGAGGGGCCACTGGCCTGATCCAACAGGGCTTCTCTGATGTTCTTATGTGACACAGAGTGTTGGACTGGATGGGCCACTGGCCTGATCCAACATGGCTTCTCTTATGTTCTTATGTGACACAGAGTGTTGGACTGGAGGGGCCACTGGCCTGATCCAACAGGGCTTCTCTGATGTTCTTATGTGACACAGAGTGTTGGACTGGAGGGGCCACTGGCCTGATCCAACAGGGCTTCTCTGATGTTCTTATGTGACAGAGTGTTGGACTGGAGGGGCCACTGGCGTGATCCAACAGGGCTTCTCTGATGTTCTTATGTGACACAGAGTGTTGGACTGGAGGGGCCACTGGCCTGATCCAACAGGGCTTCTCTTATGTTCTTATGTGACACAGAGTGTTGGACTGGAGGGGCCACTGGCGTGATCCAACAGGGCTTCTCTGATGTTCTTATGTGACACAGAGTGTTGGACTGGAGGGGCCACTGGCCTGATCCAACAGGGCTTCTCTGATGTTCTTATGTGACACAGAGTGTTGGACTGGAGGGGCCACTGGCCTGATCCAACAGGGCTTCTCTGATGTTCTTATGTGACACAGAGTGTTGGACTGGATGGGCCAGTGGCCTGATCCAACAGGGCTTCTCTTATGTTCTTATGTGACACAGAGTGTTGGACTGGATGGGCCAGTGGCCTGATCCAACAGGGCTTCTCTGATGTTCTTATGTGACACAGAGTGTTGGACTGGAGGGGCCACTGGCCTGATTCAACAGGGCTTCTCTGATGTTCTTATGTGACACAGTGTGTTGGACTGGAGGGGCCACTGGCCTGATTCAACAGGGCTTCTCTGATGTTCTTACGTGACACAGAGTGTTGGACTGGATGGGCCATTGGCCTGATCCAACATGGCTTCTCTTATGTTCTTATGTGACACAGAGTGTTGGACTGGAGGGGCCACTGGCCTGATCCAACATGGCTTCTCTTATGTTCTTATGTGACACAGAGTGTTGGACTGGAGGGGCCATTGGTCTTATCCAACATGGCTTCTCTTATGTTCTTATGAGCTAAGACCAAAATGTGTGCGCTTGAGGCGAAAAATTTGTGAGCTAGCTTCTGCTAACTCAGCTTAGAAGGAAGACTGGTTGGTACCCTGCCAAGAATTGAGGGGGGGGGGAGACAATTTGGACACCCACCACCCGAGATCACAAGCCGTAGTGGAAAGTGCTTAAGATGACTCCACAGGCTTTTCAAGGCAAGAGATGACTAGCGGTGGTTTGGCACTGCCTTCTCTGCATATCAACCTTGGACGTCCTTTGTGGACTTCCACCTAAGTACTAACTGGGACTGACTCTGCTTAGCTTGCTAGATCTGATAAGATCAGGGTAACCTGAGCTGATATGAAGGGCTGTATGAAGGGCTGTCATATAGAGGATGGTGTGGAATTGTTTTCTGTGGCCCCGGAAGGTAGGACCAGAACCAAGGGGTTGAAATTAAATCAAAAGAGTTTCCGGTTCAACGTTAGGAAGAACTTCCTGACCGTTAGAGCGATTCCTCAGTGGAACAGGCTTCCTCGGGAGGTGGTGGGCTCTCCTTCCTTGGAGGTTTTTCAACAGAGGCTAGATGGCCATCTGACAGCGATGAGGATCCTGTGAATTTAGGGGGAGGTGTTTGTGAGTTTCCTGTATTGTGCAGGGGGTTGGACTAGAAGGCGAACTCTCCACCGGCCATCGAAATAGAGGGGCACCAAAGAAGAGGTACAAGGACTCCTTGAAGAAATCCCTTGGCACCTGTCACATCAACCATCACCAGTGGTCTGACCTAGCCTCAGATCGCAAAGCATGGAGGCACACCATCCACCAGGCTGTCTCTTCCTTTGAGAACGCACGCATAGCTGGTCTTGAGGACAAAAGGAGATTGAGGAAGAATCGCACTGCTACAGCACCAACCCCAAATCAGACTTTTCCCTGCAGCCACTGTGGCCGGATCTGCCTGTCCCGCATTGGTCTTGTCAGCCACCAGCGAGCCTGCAGCAGACGTGGACTACTGCACCCTTCTTAAATCTTCGTTCGCGAAGCCAAGCCGAGAGAGAGAGAGAGAGATAGAGAGAGCAGGGGGTTGGACTAGATGACCCTGGAGGTCCCTTCCAACGCTATGATTCTATATCACACACACTATTATAAGCTCTCAAGTGTTTTAGAAGACCAATTCCACTTACCCTTCTTTTTAGCTTAACTTGCAATTCTACTCAGTAGTCTAGGCCTCCTGGAACACGCTGCATCAGAACCAAAGATCAGTGAGTTAGGCACTGGGGAGCCATTTGTTTTTGTAAGCCGATTGGAAAAGGCATAAGTCAACTATCTCGAAGAAAGAGTCGTCACACCTTTAAGATCAACCAAGCTTTATTCAGAACGTAAGCTTTCGCGAGCTCTCTAAGCACACTTCATCAGACGAGGGGGATCGAGTATTGTGGGCTGGTCCAGATGTGCTGAAATTAAAGATGAAGAAACGCACTCGCCATTACTCAGAGTAATGGGGGAACAGTTTACGTTCTGAATAAAACTTGGTTGGTCTTAAAGGTGCCACTTGACTCCTGCTTTGTTCAACTACTTCGGACCAACGCGGCTGCCCGCTTGGATCTATCTCGAAGAAAAAAATGCATGCTATATAACGTCATAGGAACAGATCGGGACCAGCGGTCCATCTGGGTCCAGCATCTTGTCTCAAACTGCTCAACCAGTTTCTCTGGAGGGCCAACAACAGGGCACAGAAGCTGAGGCCTTCCCCTGATAAAAACTTAAGAAGAGCCCTGCTGATCAGACCAATAGTTCATCTAGACCAGCGCCCTGTCTCACACAAGAGCCAGCCAGTTCCTCTGGAGGGTCAACAACAGGGCAGAGAGGCCGAGGCCTTCCCCTGAGAAGAACATCAGAAGAGCCCTGCTGGATCAGACCAGGGGAGGGTCCCATCTAGTCCAGCCTCCTGTCTCACACAGTGGCCAGCCAGTTCCTCTGGAGGGTCAACAACAGGGCAGAGCAGGCCGAGGCCTTCCCCTGAGAAGAACCTCAGAAGAGCCCTGCTGGATCAGACCAGTGAGGGTCCATCTAGTCCAGCCTCCTGTCTCACACAGTGGCCAGCCAGTTCCTCTGGAGGGTCAACAACAGGGCAGAGAGGCTGAGGCCTTCCCCTGAGAAGAACCTCAGAAGAGCCCTGCTGGATCAGACCAGTGAGGGTCCATCTAGTCCAGCCTCCTGCCTCACACAGTGGCCAGCCAGTTCCTCTGGAGGGTCAACAACAGGGAATGGAGGCCGAGGCCTTCATAAGAACATCAGAAGAGCCCTGCTGGATCAGCCCAGTCATCCATCTAGTCCAACATGAATAAATACATGCTATACAAAGTCATAGGAACAAATCAGACCAGTGGTCTATCTGAATCCCAGTGTTAGGAGGCAACAGGGCATGGAGGCCAAGGCATCTATGCCCTGTTCTGGCCCTCCAGAGGAACTGGTTGGTCCCTGTGTGAGACAGGAGGCTAGACTAGATGGACCCTCCCTGGTCTGACCCAGCAGGGCTCTTCTGATGTTTTTCTCAGGGGAAGAACTCAGCCTCTCTGCCCTTTTGTTGGCCCTCCAGAGGAACTGGGTGGCCACTGTGTGAGACAGAATGCTGGACTAGATGGACCCTCACTGGTCTGATCCAGTAGGGTTCTTCTGATGTTCTTCTCAGGGGAAAGCCTCGGCCAATCTGCCCTTTTGTTGGCCCTCCAGAGGAACTGGCTGGCCACTGTGTGAGGCAGGAGGCTGGACTAGATGGACCCTCCCTGGTCTGATCCAGTAGGGTTCTTCTGATGTTCTTCTCAGGGGAAAGCCTCAGCCTCTCTGCCCTTTTGTTGGCCCTCCAGAGGAACTGGGTGGCCACTGTGTGAGGCAGGAGGCTGGACTAGACGGACCTCCCTGGTCTGACCCAGCAGGGCTCTTCTGATGTTTTTTCTCAGGGGAAGAACTCAGCCTCTCTGCCCTTTTGTTGGCCCTCCAGAGGAACTGGGTGGCCACTGTGTGAGACAGGAGGCTGGACTAGATGGACCCTCCCTGGTCTGATCCAGTAGGGTTCTTCTGATGTTCTTCTCAGGGGAAAGCCTCGGCCTCTCTGCCCTTTTGTTGGCCCTCCAGAGGAACTGGGTGGCCCACTGTGTGAGACAGGAGGCTGGACTAGATGGACCCTCCCTGGTCTGATCCAGTAGGGTTCTTCTGATGTTCTTCTCAGGGGAAAGCCTCGGCCTCTCTGCCCTTTTTGTTGGCCCTCCAGAGGAACTGGGTGGCCACTGTGTGAGGCAGGAGGCTGGACTAGATGGACCCTCCCTGGTCTGATCCAGTAGGGTTCTTCTGATGTTCTTCTTAGGGGAAAGCCTCGGCCTCTCTGCCCTTTTGTTGACCCTCCAGAGGAACTGGGTGGCCACTGTGTGAGACAGGAGGGTGGACTAGATGGACCCTCCCTGGTCTGATCCAGCAGGGCTCTTCTGATGTTCTCCTCAGGGGAAGGCCTTGGCCTCTCTGCCCTTTTGTTGACCCTCCAGAGGAACTGGGTGGCCACTGTGTGAGACAGGAGGCTGGACTAGATGGACCCTCCCTGGTCTGATCCAGTAGGGTTCTTCTGATGTTCTTCTCAGGGGAAAGTCTCGACCTCTCTGCCCTTTTGTTGGCCCTCCAGAGGAACTGGGTGGCCACTGTGTGAGGCAGGAGGCTGGACTAGATGGACCCTCCCTGGTCTGATGCAGTAGGGTTCTTCTGCTGTTCTTCTCAGGGGAAGGCCTCAGCCTCTCTGCCCTTTTGTTTGCCCTCCAGAGGAACTGGTTGGCTACTGTATGAGGCAGAAGCCTGGACTAGATGGACCCTCCCTGGTCTGATCCAGCAGGGCACTTCTGATGTTCTTATGACTTCCACTGTCTAATCCACCTTGAGTTTCAGTGAGAAAGGTGGACTATAAATAATGTGAATTTATAAATACATAAATAAAAGCTTGTCGAGTGGTTCTGGCCAGTCGCAAACTCCTTCTCTGACTATCTACCTCACAGGGTTGTTGTGAGGACTACAGAGGAGGGGAAAACAACATTGTGAGCCACTTCAGGTTCCCAAGGGGGAGAAAGATAGGATATAAATATATAAACAAACAACGGAAACAGTTTTTTTTTCTGCTTAGAGTCTCTGATGGAAAGGTGGGCCTATATTATATATATGTCTGCTTCAGCCCATCTCTACCTACTGAGATCTCACCAAGTTTGCCCAATCAGTTTTCAAGCTTTTCTTTCACAAGCTCAAGAACCATAAAACCCAAGATGGAAAATACCAGAAAACACTGGTGAGGCCTCAAGTAGCTTCAAGTCCCAAGACAAAAGCCAACTCTTTTATGTGATCCATGACAGACTTCGGCTGCAAATCCTGAGGTAAAAAAATCATGATAAAGGGACTCTTCAAATTGCAGTGAACTAGATCTCTCTTTTCCGCTTAAGGATGTGGAAGCGACATCTTCTCTGTGCTCTTTCCAGTGAGGTAGATGGGAGGGCCAGTTGGCTGATTGGCGGCCATTTTCTGAAGTCTTCGCCTTGGAGCTCTTCCAAGCCAATGGCTAAGCAAAAGCGGGCAGGAGAGGCAAAGAAGGCTGTCTGTCCACATCCGTTTCTCTTCTTCAGAGCACTTGCTCTTCTGAAGAAGAAGAAGCATTGCATGGACACCCTTTCCTCACGTTACTCAGGAGCTCAGCATCGGTGAAGAGCTGGAAGGCAATCTCCTCACATTCACTGGACACTCCACATTCAAACAAGCAACCAAAGAGTAGCAAGCGTCCCTCCTCACAGACAGCCAAGTCTGAATAGCCACAAGGCCCTTCGTATAACATCCAGGGAGACTCCCAGCAGCCCTTGTCAAGTGGGGAGGTGTTGACGTAGATGCCCAGGTTGATTCGCTTGCACCTGTTTGTGGGGTGGGAGAAAACCAGGCACGACCTGCTGCTCTCAATGGAGGCTGAGGGAAAATGCAGGCCCACCAGTTCAGAGGGCTCCGGAGTTGGAGAGAAGCTCACCACACTTCCCTGGCAGCCGTTGGGCGGCTCGCAAAGTTCCTTGCATAAGGAAGATTCCTCAAATCGATCTCCGTGGTCTGAGATGAAGGCCTCGACGCGGCTCTTGTCCGGACTGCGAGCGCTGCAGTACAGAACCTCGCTTTTCCCCGGGCAGGTGATTTCTGCAACTTGGCACTCGGTTGTCCTCAAGTTCTTGAGCAGTTGGCCCTGCACCCATTTCTGCCCAAGGTCGTCACTATAGAAAATGAAGCAATGCGGCTTGGTCCAGCACAGCAGAGACCGCCCAAAACAACGTTTGTGAATGTAATAGGTGTAAGCTGGAATCACCAGACGCCCAGAGCTCGTCTGCAACCCGTGGCCAGGTCCCACGGCGAAGGTGGCCCAATTTCTCAAGTCCTCTCCGATCACCTGATTGGTCAAATCAGTCAACCGGCTCCACGCATGGCCACCATCCTGGCTAGAGACGTAGCACAGCCTGGCGGCGTTCCTCCCTGACTTGATCTGCTGCCATTCCGTGACGTGGCTCTGGACGCAGATAAAGAACAGGAAAACTTTACCGCTCTTCCTCTCGTACACGGGGCAAGGGTTCATGGTACGGTGGCCGGGCAAAATGGCGGTCGTCAGGGCCTCTGGAGGGCCCCACTGGGGAAGAGACAAAAAGAAGGGTCAGATTGTCAGCTGGAATTTCTCTCTTTTGATCTAATAAAGGTCTTCTCCACATGCGCTCACACACACTGAATAATGAACATAAGAGAAGTCATGTTGGATCAGGCCAATGGCCCATTCAGTCCAACACTCTGTGTCACATAAGAACATAAAAGAAGCCATGTTGGATCAAGCCAACAGCCCATCCAGTCCAACACTCGGTGTCACATAAGAGAAGCCATGTTGGATCAGGCCAATGGCCCATCCAGTCCAACACTCTGTGTCACATAAGAACATAAGAGAAGCCATGTTGGATCAGGCCAATGGCCCATACAGTCCAACACTCTGTGTCACATAAGAACATAAGAGAAGCCCTGTTGGATCAGGCCAATGGCCCATTCAGTCCAACACTCTGTGTCACATAAGAACATAAGAGAAGCCATGTTGGATCAAGCCAACAGCCCATCCAGTCCAACACTCTGTGTCACATAAGAGAAGTCATGTTGGATCAGGCCAGTGGCCCATCCAGTCCAACACTCTGTGTCACATAAGAACATAAGAGAAGCCCTGTTGGATCAGGCCAATGGCCCATTCAGTCCAACACTCTGTGTCACATAAGAACATAAGAGAAGCCATGTTGGATCAGGCCAATGGCCCATTCAGTCCAACACTCTGTGTCACATAAGAACATAAAAGAAGCCATGTTGGATCAAGCCAACAGCCCATCCAGTCCAACACTCGGTGTCACATAAGAGAAGCCCTGTTGGATCAGGCCAATGGCCCATCCAGTCCAACACTCTGTGTCACATAAGAACATCAGAGAAGCCATATTGGATCAGGCCAATGGCCCATCCAGTCCAACACCCTGTGTCACATAAGAACATCAGAGAAGCCCTGTTGGATCAGGCCAATGGCCCATCCAGTCCAACACTCTGTGTCACATAAGAACACCAGAGAAACCATTTTTGGATCAGGCCAATGGCGCATTCAGTCCAACACTCCGTGTCACACAGCAGGCAAAACCAAGGTGCCCTCAAGATGCCCACCAGTGGGGCCTGACCTCCAGAAGCCCTCCAACTCTTGCCCCCACCCCCAAGCACCAGACATAAGAACATAAGAGAAGCCATATTGGATCAGCCCTATTTCCCATCCAGTCCAACACTCTGTGTCACAAGGTGGCCAAAAAACCCCAGGTGCCATCAGGAGGTCCACCAGTGGGGCTAGAAGCTCTCCCACTGCGCCCCCCCCCCAGCACCAAGAATACAGAGCATCACTTGCCCCAGACAGAGAGTTCCAACAATAGGCTGTGTCTAATAGCCACTGATGGACCTCTGCTCCAGATGCTTATCCTTTCAATCCACTTTCAAGGCACTTTCCAACTGGATTTTGCCCGTCCAGACAGTAAAATGCAGTTGGAAAGCGCAGTGAAAGTTACATAAAGAGTTATTAAACTGGATCAACTGCCACACTGAACAGCCAAGGAACATTAATCACAAGACAGTCAGGGGTGCAATTCTAGCGGGAGTGCCTTTGCATATTCGGTCACACACCCCTGATGTGGCCAATCCTCCAAGAGCTTACAAAAAAGAGCCTTGTAAGCTCTTGGAGGATTGGCTACATCATGGAGGTGTGGCATAATATGCAAAGGAGCTCCTGCTAGAATTCCACTCCTGAAGACAGCAATTACATGGGGAAGCCTGGGCACAGAAATGCGTCATGGGAATTGTAGTGCTGACTCCAATTCTAGAGCTTTTCTCCCCAGCAAACCTCCACCAGAAAGTATTTCTGGCCATGTTCTTCTCCTACTGTGTTTCCACTGACAGATGTGTTGGACTGGATGGGCCACTGGCCTGATCCAACATGGCTTCTCTTAGGTTCTTATGATGTTTCATATCCTATACCCTGAAGGATTATGCTTTGAATCAGAGACTCAGAGCTGCTTACAATCTCCTTTATTTTGTTCCCCCACAACAGACACCCTGTGAGGTGGGTGGGGCTGAGAGGGCTCTCACAGCAGCTGCCCTTTCAAGGACAACCTCTGCCAGAGCTACGGCTGATCCAAGGCCATTCCAGCAGCTGCAAGTGGAGGAGTGGGGAATCAAACCCGGTTCTCCCAGATAAGAGAGCTCTGGCTGACCCAAGGCCATTCCAGCAGCTGCAAGTGGAGGAGTGGGGAATCAAACCCGGTTCTCCCAGATAAGAGAGCTATGGCTGACCCAAGGCCATTCCAGCAGCTGTAAGTAGAGGAGTGGGGAATCAAACCCGGTTCTCCCAGATAAGAGAGCTCTGGCTGACCCAAGGCCATTCCAGCAGCTGCCAGTGGAGGAGTGGGGAATCAAACCTGGTTCTCCCAGAGAAGAGAGCTCTGGCTGACCCAAGGCCATTCCAGCAGCTGCAAGTGGAGGAGTGGGGAATCAAACCCGGTTCTCCCAGATCAGAGAGCTATGGCTGACCCAAGGCCATTCCAGCAGCTGCAAGTGGAGGAGTGGGGAATCAAACCCGGTTCTCCCAGATAAGAGAGCTATGGCTGACCCAAGGCCATTCCAGCAGCTGCAAGTAGAGGAGTGGGGAATCAAACCCGGTTCTCCCAGATAAGAGAGCTCTGGCTGACCCAAGGCCATTCCAGCAGCTGCAAGTGGAGGAGTGGGGAATCAAACCTGGTTCTCCCAGATAAGAGAGCTCTGACTGACCCAAGGCCATTCCAGCAGCTGCAAGTGGAGGAGTGGGGAATCAAACCCGGTTCTCCCAGATAAGAGAGCTCTGACTGACCCAAGGTCATTCCAGCAGCTGCAAGTGGAGGAGTGGGGAATCAAACCCGGTTCTCCCAGTTAAGAGAGCTCTGGCTGACCCAAGGCCATTCCAGCAGCTGCAAGTGGGGGGGAGGGTGAATCAAACCCAGTTCTCCCGGATGAGAGTCCGCACACTTAACCACTACACCAAATATGGGCAACTGAATGTCCTGCCAACAAGTTTCATGAATTACTTCCAGAAAAGAAAGTTCTCAGTGGACAGCCTGCATGTGGGGAAATCACACTTGCATATTCATGAACACGTGTGGTATACGAGTTATACAAAAGCCGCAATCAGCTTCCCTGCACTTGTACACACAAAGCTTTTTTTGTGACATGGACTATTGTCAAATGCATCTGGCGAAACACAGTCGTGACTCCAAATGTACCACTTTTCTCCCCAGCTGAGACAGAATCAGCAGTCAGCTGAGAGATAGGCAGACGGATAAGGAAGGGGGAAACGGGGCAGAGAAAAACCCTGACTTAGGATCCAGCGACAGAAAGGGATCTGGCTACCGTTGGAAGGGAGGGAGGAAGAAAAGGGGGCTTCGGAAGTCTTGGACCAAAGAGACAACTCACTTTCTACATTCGTTTGAACCACATCCCCCAAACCAAATCTTTAGCAGCTTGGTTGCTTCTACGGATGGTTCTGTGTCAACTCACGAAAGGGCATTTGCGTTCTGAACAGTTTGTAGTGTCGTAAGTTGCCTTCAGCCAGTTGCTGGTTTATGCGTAACACGGCTTGTTGCAAGTTCTTCGGAATCCACCCCCCCCCCCTACTCTGTTCTTATTTTTAACATGGAAGACGAGCGAGTTCAAGCAGAACATGAGATCTATTTCCAGCCACCTTTAAATAGTACTTGGGATGCCACCCGTCTCCCACGCTTTGCCCTGAAGACTGGCAACATCATTCAGAAACTCACTTTCTGAACTGTTTTTCTACCTTTAGACGCAAACGCTACTACAATGCTGCTCTTTCCCATGCTGTTAGGGCAACAGGAGACGGAGAGGGGGGCCACGAGCAAAAAGCCCACGCTGCACCTTTATCCTAAGGCAGTGCTACCCTGCCAGGAAATTCTGTCAGCTCATACCAGCTCAATAGGAGGTATGGCTGCCAACAATAGCTTGGGAGATTCCTGGGGTGGTGCTTCTAGGAAGGGTTCTGGCTTGATACGATCGAGAGTTCTGGCTTGATGTACCTATCCAATCCCCTCTTGAAGCGAGCTTGGATAAGCATCTGGAGCTTGGATAAGCATCTGGAGCAGAGGTCCATCAGTGGCCATTAGCCACAGGGTATTGATGGAACTCTCTGTCTGGGGCAGAGATGCTCTGTATTCTTGGTGCTTGGGGGGTGGCACAGAGGGAGGGCTTCAAGCCCCATTGGTGGACCTCCTGATGGCACTTGGTTTTTTATGGCCCCTGTGTGACACAGAATGTTGGACTGGATGCGCCATTGGCCTGATCCAACATGGCTTCTCTTACGTTCTTCTGTCTGGGGCTGTAATGCTCTGTCTTCCTGGTGCTCTTGGGGAGGGCAATAGTAATGCATGGGATGGAGAAAGTAGAGAAAGAAGTCCTTTTCTCCCTTTCTCACAATACAAGAACTCGTGGGCATTCGATGAAATTGCTGAGCAGCCAGGTTAAAACGGATAAAAGGAAGTACTCCTTCACCCAAAGGGAGATTAACTTGTGGAATTCACTGCCACAGGAGGTGGCGGCGGCCACAAGCATAGCCACCTTCAAGAGGAGTTTAGATAAAAATATGGAGCAGACGTCCATCAGTGGCTATTAACCACAGTGTGTGTGTATATATAATTTTTTTTGCCACTGTGTGACACAGAGTGTTGGACTGGAGGGGCCACTAGCCTGATCCAACATGGCTTCTCTTAGGTTCTTATGTGACACAGAGTGTTGGACTGGAGGGGCCACTGGCCTGATCCAACATGGCTTCTCTTATGTTCTTATGTGACACAGAGTGTTGGACTGGAGGGGCCACTGGCCTGATCCAACAGGGCTTCTCTTATGTTCTTATGTGACACAGAGTGTTGGACTGGATGGGCCATTGGCCTGATCCAACATGGCTTCTCTTATGTTCTTATGCGACACAGAGTGTTGGACTGGAGGGGCCACTGGCCTGATCCAACATGGCTTCTCTTAGGTTCTTAACCCTGGGCTTCCTTAGTTGTCTCCCATCCAAGTAGAAACCAAGGCCAACCCCACTTTGGTTCTGAGATCTCACGAGATCATGCTAGCCTGGGACATTCAGGCAAAGCCCTGTGTTAGTAACATGGATTTTTGGAGGAATTTCGGTGTAATATACATTTCAGTGTAATATACATTTGAAGAAGAAGGCTGCAGATTTATACCCCGCTCTTCTCTCTGAATCAGAGAGTGGCTTACAATCTCCTATATCTTCTCCCCCCACAACAGACACCCTGTGAGGTGGCGGGGCTGAGAGGGCTCTCCCAGAAGCTGCCCTTTCAAGGACAACTCCTGAGATAGTTATGGCTGACCCAAGGCCAGCTGCAAGTGGAGGAGTGGGGAATCAAACCCGGTTCTCCCACATAAGAGAGCTATGGCTGACCCAAGGCCATGGCAGCAGCTGCAAGTGGAGGAGAATCAAACCCAGTTCTCCCAGATAAGAGAGCTATGGCTAACCTAAGCCCATTCTAGCAGCTGCCAGTGGAGGAGTGGGGAATCAAACCCGGTTCTCCCAGATAAGAGAGTTCTGGCTGACCAAAGGCCATTCCAACAGGTGCAAGTGGAGGAGTGGGGAATGAAACCCGATTCTCCCAGATAAGGGAGTTCTGGCTGACCCAAGGCCATTCCAGCAGGTGCAAGAGGAGGAGTGGGGAATCAAACCCAGTTCTCCCAGATAAGAGAGCTTTGGCTGACCCAAGGCCATTCCAGCAGCTGCAAGTGGAGGAGTGGGGAATCAAACCTGGTTCTCCCAGACAAGAAAGCTCTGGCTAACCCAAGGCCATTCCAGCAGCTGCAAGTGGAGGAGTGGGGAATCAAACCCAGTTCTCCCAGATATGAAAGCTATGGCTGACCCAAGGCCATTCCAGCAGCTGCAAGTGGAGGAGTGGGGAATCAAACCTCGTTCTCCCAGATAAGAGAGCTCTGGCTGACCCAAGGCCATTCCAGCAGCTGCAAGTGGAGGAGTGGGGAATCAAACCCGGTTCTCCCAGATAAGGAAGCTCTGGCTGACCCGAAGCCATTCCAGCAGCTGCAAGTGGAGGAGTGGGGAATCAAACCCGGTTCTCCCAGATAAGAGAGCTCTGGCTGACCCGAGGCCATTCCAGCAGCTGCAAGTGGAGGAGTGGGGAATCAAACCCGGTTCTCCCAGATAAGAGAGCTCTGGCTGACCCGAGGCCATTCCAGCAGGTGCAAGTGGAGGAGTGGGGAATCAAACCCGGTTCTCCCAGATAAGAGAACTCTGGCTGACCCAAGGCCATTCCAGCAGGTGCAAGTGGAGGAGTGGGGAATCAAACCCGGTTCTCCCAGATAAGAGAGCTCTGGCTGACCCAAGGCCATTCCAGCAGGTGCAAGTGGAGGAGTGGGGAATCAAACCCGGTTCTCCCAGATAAGAGAGCTCTGGCTGACCCAAGGCCATTTCAGCAGCTGTAAGTGGAGAAGTGGGGAATCAAACCCGGTTCTCCCAGATAGTTATCAATAGTTTAGTTCAGGGGTGGCTGTTAGGTCTCCAGATGGTTTTTTTGCCTACAACTCCCATCAGCCCCAGCCATTGGCTACGCTGGCTGGGGCTGATGGGAGTTGTAGGCAAAAAAACATCTGGAGAGCTACCGTTGGCCACCCCTGGTTTAGTTTATTCACAGCCTAAGCCAGCATTCGCCCAGATAAGAGTCCGCACGTTTAACCACTACACCAAACTGCCTCTTCCTTCGGTGGCTGGGTTGGGTCTCAGCTACTGCAGAAGAGATCAAGAAGGGTTACCCGTTCTCAAAAACGGAAACCCGAGACCAGCCAAATAGTTTTCAGCCACTCATCGCAGGAAAGCGCTACCTGGACAGACGTTCCCTCCTTACGCCCTCGTCTCATCACCAGGAATTCAGCGTCTTCGTCCTTGAACGACGAGCGCTTCTCCGCGAAGGCCAGAAACATGGATCCGTGGGGCAGGTACAGTAAGGCCGGGATGCGGTAGGTGACTCCTCCAGGGGCTTCCTGGCAGAAGAGGGTCACCTTCCCGGAGCCGACCCGAGCTTCCACCATGTTTTCTGGCGTGCGGAAACGGTCTAGGAAAGGAAGAGAGAAGAGGAAACGTCAACAGAGAAGGGATTCCCTACAAACCAGCCAAGTTAGGATTGAGTTAAAGCAGAGGCGAAAATACCATTTTACCGGAAGCACAAAAGCATTATGCCAGGGGTGTCAAACATGCAGCCCAGGGGCCGAGTCAGGCCGTCAGAGGGCTCCTACCAGCCCCCCGAGCAACTGGCTGTCATCTGCTTCCTTCTCCCTCTCTCTTGCTTCCTTCTGTATCGCAGCTTGCTTTGCCAGGCTTGCTCAATCGCACAGGAGCTACAGAGCAAAGCCTCTATTTTCTCCATTGGCTGAGGCTCCTCCCTTGCGGAGGGGAGGGGGGGAGGCAGAGCTTGTTTCTCCAGGCTCTCTCAATCGCACAGCGGAGTTACTGATCCAAGCCTTCCTTCCTTCTATTGGCTGAGGCTCCCCCCACCTGGTCCCCTGGGGAAGGAAGGAAAGGGCCAGAGCTTCCTTTGTCCAGTTCCCTGGATCCCGTGAAGAGATACAAAGTAATCCTCTTGAAAGCCAATGAGTGGTAATGCTTTAATTGTGTTTTAAGTTTTTAAAAAATCTTTAATTGCGTTTGTCTGTGTTACGTGGCATTACATTTTACGACACACATGACCTGACAAGGTCTCATTTAGTTCATATTTGGCCCTCCTAACAAATGAGTTCGACGCCCCTGCTTTATGCAGTACCCCTGATCCTTCGTGTTTCCCAATTAAGGGGGAAACGCCGTTCAAACAAATTACAAAGACGATCTGACTCCAACGGTAACCAGCGAAAGAAATATAACTTCTGCACGCAGAAGGTCCAGGGTCAAATCCCCAGCAGGTAACTATTACACGCAGGTAGGGTTGCCAATCCCCAGGTGGGGGCGGGAGATCCCTTGGTTTGGAGGTCCTCCGCCCGCTTCAGGGTCATCACAAAGTGAGGGGGGGGAAATGTCTGCTGGGCGTTCCATTATTCCATTAGGGCATAATGGAGAATTGATCTGTGGGTATCTGGGAGGCCCGTTTTTCGAGGTAGAGGCACCAAATTTGCGGCATAGCACCTGGTGCCTCTCCTTAAAACGACTGCCAAGTTTCAAAAAGATTGGACCAGGGGGTCCAATTCTATGAGCCCCAAAAGAAAGTGCCCCTATCCTTCATTATTTCCAATGGAGGGAAGGGATTTAAAAGGTGTGCGGTCTCCTTCAATGGGATGGCCCGAACTCCCTTTGGAGTTCAATTATGTTTGTCACAACCTTGCTCCTGGCTCCACCCCCAATGTCTCCTGGCTCCACCCCCAAAGTCCTGTGGTGTATGCCCCTTTAAGAGGGTTATATATATAGGAAGTAGGGAACGAACCTTGCAGCTGTAGGATGTGGTTTTGTGTTGTGTGTGTTGACTGACTTGGAGATAATAAAACAAACTTGAAGACTGACGTGGAGGCTTTATTTAAGAGACAACAATTCCTCAGATATTTCTTCAATTGGACTTGGCAACCTCAGATATTTCTTCAATTGGACTTGACACCAGGTAGCTCTTTTCGATTTTTCTAGCTCCATGAGAGCACCATCAGTTTCTGCCACCGTATATCACTTATGCCAGCAGAACAGAGGGCAAGTTTTGCTGATCTCCCCCCTCTTAGCCCCCCATGTGGGGAGAAGACCCCGAAAGACAGCAAGGGGGTCTCCATCAGTGGGCCCTCTAAGGTGAGGGAGTGGGAACTTGCTCACAGTTTTTTAGTCTCCAGCTCTCTCATTTTTGTCTCGGCTCACAGGAAGCATGACCCCAGAGCAAACTAATTTACGCAGCACCCAAATTGCTCACTCACGTTAACGCCAGGAGCTCACAAAGTAGAGTTTTTACTCTCAAGACTCCGTGGCTTAGAGCAGGGGTGGCCAACGGTAGCTCTCCAGATGTTTTTTTGCCTACAACTCCCATCAGCCCCAGCCATAGGCCATGCTGGCTGGGGCTGATGGGAGTTGTAGGCAAAAAAAACATCTGGAGAGCTACCGTTGGCCACCCCTGGCTTAGAGGAGCACTGGTGTGCAGTGAAACGGAAATAAGCACCACTCTTGTGTACTGGAAGTTTGCCTCTAGATATTACCCGAAAGGGCTCAAGATGATTCAACAGAAACTTATAATTATCTGCCACTACATTTCTCTCGGCCTCCAGATAGGTATGAAACTCTTTCCTTATTTGTGACCCAGCCAGAAAGGGTCTCGTGTCTATGCGGAAGACACATGCAGGCAGAGAGAAATGTATGATCTAGAAACTCTTGGGAAGGAACACAGAAATAGAGAGTTAAAAGGGATCTCCAGGGTCATCTAGTCCAACCCTGTGCACAATACAGGAACTTTACAACTACCCCCCTGTGTGAGACAAGATGCTGGACTAGAGGAATCCTCGTTAGTGTGAGCCAGCAGGAGTCTTCCTATGTTCTTACCAGGAGAAGGCCTCAGCCTCTCTGCCCTGTTGTTGGCCTGCCAGAGGAACTGCTTGGCCACTGTATGAGACAAGCTGCTGGACTAGATGGACCCTCACCGGTCTGATCCAGCAGGGCTCTTCTGAGGTTCTTCTCAGGGGAAGGCCTCGGCCTCTCTGCCCTGTTGTTGGCCCTCCAGAGGAACTGGTTGGCCACTGTGTGAGGCAGGAGGCTGGACTAGATGGACCCTCCCTGGTCTGACCCAGCAGGGCTCTTCTGATGTTCTTCTCAGGGGAAGGCCTCAGCCTCTCTGCCCTGTTGCTGGCCCTCCAGAGGAACTGGCTGGCCACTGTGTGAGACAGGAGGCTGGACTAGATGGACCATTCCTGGTCTGACCCAGCAGGGCTCTTCTGATGTTCTCCTCAGCGGAAGGCCTCAGCCTCTCTGCCCTGTTGTTGGCCCTCCAGAGGAACTGGCTGGCCACTTGGTGAGACAGGAGTCTGGACTAGATTGACCCTCACTGGTCTGATCCAGCAGGGCTCTTCTGATGTTTTTATAAGGGGAAGCCCCGTCCTCTCTGCGCTGTTCTTGGCACTCCAGAAGAACTGGTTGGCCCCAATGTGGGACAGACAGCTGGACTAGATGGACTCTCCCTGGTCTGATCCAGCAGGGTTCTTCTGATGTCCTTCTCAGGGGAAGGCCTCAGCCTCTCTGCCCTGTTGCTGGCCCTTCAGAGAAACTGGTTGGCCACTCTGTGTGACAGGAGGCTGGACTAGATGGACCCTCCCTGGTCTGACCCAGCAGGGCTCTTCTGAAGTTCTTCTCAGGGGAAGGCCTCGGCCTCTCTGCCCTGTTGTCGGCCCTCCATAGGAACTGGTTGGCCTCTGTGTGAGACAGGAGGCTGGACTAGATGGACCCTCCCTGGTCTGATCCAGCAGGGCTCTTCTCAGGTTCTTATCAGGGGAAGGCCTCGGCCTCTCTGCCCTGTTGTCAGCCCTCCATAGGAACTGGTTGGCCTCTGTGTGAGACAGGAGGCTGAACTAGATGGACCCTCCCTGGTCTGATCCAGCAGGGCTCTTCTGAGGTTCTTCTCAGGGGAAGGCCTCGGCCTCTCTGTCCTGTTGTTGGCCCTCCAGAGGAACTGGCTGGCTCTTGTGTGAGACAGGTGTCTGGGCTAGATGGACCCTCACTGGACTGATCCAGCAGGGCTCTTCTGAGGTTCTTCTCAGGGGAAGGCCTCGGCCTCTCTGTCCTGTTGTTGGCCCTCCAGAGGAACTGGCTGGCTCTTGTGTGAGACAGGAGTCTGGGCTAGATGGACCCTCACTGGTCTGATCCAGCAGGGCTCTTCTGAGGTTCTACTCAGGGGAAGGCCTCGGCCTCTCTGTCCTGTTGTTGGCCCTCCAGAGGAACTAGCTGGCAGGAGGCTGGACTGGATGGACCCTCACTGGTCTGATCCAACAGGGCCTTGTGCCCCCTCCTTTTCTCTGCCAAGGTCTGTTCCTCTGCCCACCTATGCTTTAGCCCCTAGCTAAGAGCAGACAGCACCTATCTTTAATTTTGTTGAGAACTCTCAAGTTGCTTTGCGCAGTACAAAGAAACAACAGGCAGCATCTTAATTAATTTGGCAAACGCACAAGGGGTGGGGAACCGGTGCCAGGGTGTGGCTTCCCAGTTCTTTGGCACATGGAAAAACAAAACAAAAAACAAACCCAATGCAGCAATCCACACCAAGTCTGTGCAACCCGAGAGGCGCCGGCTGGCAAATGTGCAGGGGGTGGCGACGGGGAGAATGTCACGCTTTCGGCAGGCCGCAATTCCAGGCTGAGACGCTGCAGTCGGTGTGGTGGATATGTAACGTAATGTAAAATTTTATTTGTATCCCGCCCTCCCCCGCCGAAGCAGGCTTAGGGCGGCTAACAACATTTAAGGTGAACAACACAATAATAAAACAATAAATTCATATTAAATTCACATTAAAACCAATCAATGATTAAAACATTCCTAGGTCTGATACTGGCGGTAAACATTATTAATCTGGCGGTAAACATTAATTTAGTCATTGGTGAACGCCTGTTTGAAGAGGACGGTCTTGCAGGCCCTGCGGAACTGGTCTAGGTTCCGCAGGGCCCGCACCTCCTCTGGGAGCTGATTCCAGAGCTGTGGGGCCGCAGCGGAAAAGGCCTGAGTGCGGGTGCTTTGAAGTTTGACTTCTTTTGGCCCAGGGATATTCAGTCTGTTTTTTCCCACTGACCTCAGTGCTCCCTGGGGCTCATATGGGGAGAGACGGTCCCTCAGGTAGGTCGGTCCTTGGCCATATAGGGCTTTAAAGGCTATGACCAGCACTTTGTACTGGATCCGGTATACGATCGGCAGCCAGTGCAGTCCGCGCAGCCCCGGCTGTATATGCTCCCATCTTGGGAGACCAAGTAACAGCCTGGCCGCCGCATTCTGCACTAGCTGCAGCTCCCGGGTCCGGTACAGAGGCAGCCCCATGTAGAGAGCGTTACAGTAGTCCAGTCTTGAGGTGACCGTCGCATGGATCACCATTGCTAGGTCCCGACGCTCTAGGAAAGGGGCCAACTGCCTCGCCCGCCTCAGGTGGAAGAGTGCTGACTTGGCAGTGGCTGTTATCTGGGCCTCCATTGATAGTGAAGGCTCGAGTAAAACACCCAGGCTCTTTACCCGTTGCGCCGTCTTCAGCGGCGCCCCGTCAAAGGCCGGGAGGGATATTTCCTTCCCCAGAGTGCCACGACCCACATGGAGAACCTCTGTCTTCGCTAGATTTAACTTCAGCCCACTCAGTCTAAACCACATTGCAACAGCCCGCAAAGCCTGATCCAGGTTCCCCGGGGCGGAGGCGGGCCGGCCGTCCATTAGTAGATAGAGCTGGGTGTCATCTGCATATTGATGGCAACCCAGCCCAAATCTCCGGGCAATCTGGGCGAGGGGGCGCATATAGATGTTGAATAACATCGGGGAGAGAACTGCTCCCTGGGGCACCCCACAATCTAGTGTGCGCCTCTGGGATCGCTCACCCCCAATCGCCACCCTCTGTCCCCGACCCATGAGGAAGGAGGAAAGCCATTGTAAGGCCAGCCCCTCTACCCCTATGTCGGCGAGGCGGCGGATCAGCAACTGATGGTCGACTGTATCAAATGCAGCCGACAGATCTAATAGCATCAGTATTGCCGCACCGCCTCGATCCAGTTGCCGCTGGAGGTCATCCACCAAGGCGACCAGGACAGTCTCCGTCCCGTGGCCCGGTCGGAAGCCAGACTGGCACGGGTCTAGGACAGAAGCGTCATCTAGAAATCTCTGTAGCTGCAACGCCACTGCCCTCTCAATAATTTTACCTAAAAATGGTAAATTGGACACCGGTCGGTAGTTTGCCAATTCGGCCGGGTCTGCTGTAGATTTTTTCAAGAGGGGGCGGACCAAGGCCTCTTTCAGAGGCGTTGGAAAATGCCCCTCTAGGAGGGATCTATTTATGATGTCCCGTAAAGGACATCTAAGCTCCCTCTGGCAGGATTTAATCAGCCAAGAGGGGCAGAGGTCCAAATCACATGTTGTTGGGCGAGCGAGCCCAACATATCATTTCACATGCACATTCCACATCTGTGCCAGCTACAGACAGGCCGGCCAGACGGGAATGTCGTTAACCCGTTAAATGGCGTCAAGCAAGAATCAGAAGGGCCTGGTACAGGAGGAGATAGGGTCTGATACAATGCCAGTGTGGCGTGGTGGTTAAAGCGTCAGATTAAAATCTGGAAGGCCCAGGTTCAAGGCTCCATCTGCGCCATGGAAGGTCGCTGGGTGACCTTGGGTCAGTCACGAACTGTCAGCCAAACCTGATCTAGCAGGCTCTTCTGATGGTCTTCTCAGGGGAAGGCCTTGGTCTCTCTGCCCTGTTGTTGGCCCTCCAGAGGAACTGGCTGGCTCTTGTGTGAGACAGGAGGCTGGACTAGATGGACCCTCCCTGGTCTGATCCAGCAGGGCTCTTCTGAGGTTCTGCTCAGGGGAAGGCCTCAGCCTCTCTGCCCTGTTGTTGGCCCTCCAGAGGAACTGGCTGGCCACTGTGTGAGGCAGGAGGCTATACTAGATGGTCTGTACCTCCCTGGTCTGATCCAGCAGGGCTCTTTTGAGGTTCTTCTCAGGGGAAGGTTTCGGCCTCTCTGCCCTGTTGCTGGACCTCAAGGGGAACTGGTTGGCCACTGTGTGAGAACAGGAGGCTGGACTAGATGGACCCTCATTGGTCTGATCCAGCAGGGCTCTTCTGAGGTTCTTCTCAGGGGAAGGCCTCAGCCTCTCTGCCCTGTTGTTGGCCCTCCAGAGGAACTGGCTGGCCCCCATGTGAGACAGAATACTGGACTACATAGACCCTTAATCTGATCCAGCAGGACTCTTCTGAGGTTCTTCTCAGGGGAAGGCCTTGGCCTCTCTGCCCTGTTGTTGGCCCTCCAGAGGAACTGGCTGGCCCCTGTGTGAGACAGGAGGCTGGACTAGATGGACCCTCCCTGGTCTGATCCAGCAGGGCTCATCTGATGTTCTTCTCAGGGGAAGGCCTCGGCCTCTCTGCTCTGTTGTGGGCCCTCCAGAGGAACTGGTTGGCCCCTGTGTGAGAAAGGAGGCTGGACTAGATGGACCCTCCCTGGTCTGATCCAGCAGGGCTCATCTGATGTTCTTCTCAGGGGAAGGCCTCGGCCTCTCTGCTCTGTTGTGGGCCCTCCAGAGGAACTGGGTGTCCACTGTGTGAGACAGGAGGCTGGACTAGATGGACCCTCCCTGGTCTGACCCAGCAGGGCTCTTCTGAGGTTCTTCTCAGGGGAAGGCCTCGGCCTCTCTGCCCTGTTGTGGGCCCTCCAGAGGAACTGGCTGGCCCCTGTGTGAGGCAGGAGGCTGGACTGGATGGACCCTCCCTGGTCTGACCCAGCAGGGCTCTTCTGAGGTTCTTCTCAGGGGAAGGCCTCAGCCTCTCTGCCCTGTTCTTGGCCCTCCAGAGGAACTGGCTGGCTCTTGTGTGAGACAGGAGGCTGGGCTAGATGGACCCTCCCTGGTCTGATCCAGCAGGGCTCTTCTGATGTTCTTCTCAGGAGAAGGCCTCGGCCTCTCTGCCCTGTTCTTGGCCCTCCAGAGGAACTGGCTGGCTCTTGTGTGAGAAAGGAGGCTGGACTAGATGGACCCTCCCTGGTCTGATCCAGCAGGGCTACCTACCAAAAAGAGGTGCCAGAGCTCATTAGCACAACTTGTTTGAATACACCATACACTCCTGACATCCCCAGAAGGTGTACTAAATTATATCAGCTCAGCAACTACCTTAAAATGCTTCTTGAATTAGAATTGTCATCATAAAAGTTGACTCCCATCCTACTTTTTAAATTACTTTCTCCTAGGTGGCCACAGTGGCCCAATGAAGATTTCCATCTGCTACTTTATAGCTTTTGGTTCTTTTCCCATTTTTGTGGGGGAAAAGATTAGAAAGTTTGTCAAATCTTAAGAGTTCAGCAAAATTCTTACAGGGGGGTTGAACAAGGCAGCCCAGAGGCAAGTATTTTGTTGGGGAGGGGGCTAAGAAAGAAAGCACATAATAACAGGCCTAGAATTCAGCAGGAGCTCACAGGAGCACAGCTCCTGAACCTTTCTGAACCCCTCTTCCTCCCCACCTAGTACAGGGGTGGCCAATGGTAGCTCTCCAGATGTTTTTTGCCTACAACTCCCATCAGCCCCAGCCAACTCTATGATTCCTCAGGAGGTGGTGGGCTCCCCTTCCTTGGAGGTTTTTCAACGGAGGCTAGATGGCCATCTGACAGCAATGATGATCCTGTGAATTTAGGGGGAGGTGTTTGTGAGTTTCCTGCATTGTGCAGGGGGTTGGACTAGATGACCCCAGAGGTACCTTCCAACTCTATGACTCTAGGATTCTGGGCTTTTCAACAGAGGCGAGATGGCCATCTGACAGCAATGAAGATCCTGTGAATTTAGGGGGAGGTGTTTGTGAGTTTCCTACATTGTGCAGGGGGTTGGACTCAATGACCCTAGAGGTCCCTTCCAACTCTTATGATTCTATGATTCAACCCGATGCAAAGCAGAAAAGCCGGCGGGGAGGGAGGGGGGGAAGCGTCCAGCTTTTGCAAAGCAGCTGAGATGCGGGGGGGTTGGGGGGGGAAGGACCCCAGGCCGCGTGGACGGCGGGGGTTGGGGGCACATAATCTGCCTCTAGGAACAAGAAAGCAACCTCCAAAATGCAAAAAACAAAACAAAACAAAAACAAATGCATTGCCAAAAAAGGGTTTTTGCAATATAATTTTTTTACATTTTGGAGGTTGCTTTCTTGTCCCTCAAAAGCTTTTTGCAATATAATCTTTTTTTACATTTTGGAGATTGCTTTCCTGTCCCTCAAAGGCTTTTTGCAATATAATTTTTTTCCATTTTGGAGGTTGTTTTCTTGCTCCTCAAAGGCTTTTTGCAATATAATTTTTTTACATTTTGGAGGTTGCTTCCCTGTCCCTCAAAAGCTTTTTGCAATATAATCTTTTTTACATTTTGGAGATTGCTTTCTTGCCCCTCAAAGGCTTTTTGCAATATAATTTTTTTACATTTTGGAGGTTGCTTTCTTGCTCCTCAAAGGCTTTATGCAATATAATTTTTTTACATTTTGGTGGTTGCTTTCTTGCTCCTCAAAGGCTTTTTGCAATATAATTTTTTTACATTTTGGAGGTTGCTTTCTTGCTCCTCAAAGGCTTTTTGCAATATAATTTTTTTACATTTTGGAGGTTGCTTTCTTGCTCCTCAAAGGCTTTTTGCACTGCAATACGGGACCTGAGCTTGCATCCCCCGCCCCCGCCGCATCACTCACCGTGCAGCAAACTCCTAGGAGGGCGAAGGGACCAGAAGGGAAGGGGAGGCCTCCGCAGCCCCTAAGCGGCCGGGGGGCACTGCCAAAGGGGCACTGTTGGCATTCCCCCCGCTCCCCCCCCCCCCTGATTTCGCTTTGCAGCCGCCGCCGCCACGTCAGAAGCCCAGGCAAAGCGGACAGGGGGGCGGTCTCTTGCAAGAGTCCTGGAGAGTCCCGCCCCCTCCCTTAGCCCCGCCCCCGCCGCCCGGCTCTCTTCTTTAAAGGCGCAGATCTGAAAAAGCGATCGGGGGCTGGGGGGGGGGGTTGGCCCCGGAAGAGCCTGGTTGCAAACCTCCCGGCGGCGACGGGAGAAAACTCTAGCGCTCCCTTATAGGATTCCCAAGTCCAATTCAAGAAATATCTGGGGACTTTGGGGGGTGGAGCCAGGAGACACATCACCTGATCTGGACACTAGACTTCTGTTGATACAGCCCAAAATTGCATTGGCCTTTTTAGCCACTGCATCACACCGTTGACTCATGTTCAGGGTATGATCCACTAAGACCCCTAGATCCTTTTCGCACATAGGGTTGCCAAGTCCAGTTCAAGAAATCTCTGGAGACTTTGGGGGTGGAGCCAGGAGACAATGGAGGTGGAGCCAGCAACAAAGGTTGTGACAAGCATCATGGAACTCCAAAGGGAGTTCTGGCCATCACATTTAAAGGGACCGCACGGCTTTAAAAATGCCTTCCATTGGAAATAATGAAGGATAGGGGCACCTTCTTTGGGGGCTCATAGACTCGGACCCCGCAGTCCAATCCTTTTGAAACATGGAGGGTGTTTTGAGGAGAGGCACTGGATGCTATGCAGAAAATTTGATGCCCCTAACTCAAAAAACAGCCCCCCCCAGAGCACTAAGGATCAATTCTCCATTATTCTCTATGGGAATCGGTCTGCATGGGGAATAATGGGAGCGCCCAGCAGACATTCATAGAATCATAGAGTTGGAAGGGACCTCCAGGGTCATCAAGTCCAACCCCCTGCACAATGCAGGAAACTCAAAAACACCTCCCCCTAAATTCACAGGATCCTCATTGCTGTCAGATGGCCATCTACCCTCTGTTTAAAAACCTCCGAGGAAGGAGAGCCCACCACCTCCCGAGGAAGCCTGTTCCACTGAGGAACCGCTCTAACGGTCAGGAAGTTCTTCCTAATGTTGATCCAGAAACTCTTGATTTAATTTCAACCCATTGGTTCTGGTCCTACCTTCTGGGGCTACAGAAAACAATTCCACACCATCCTCTAGATGACAACCCTTCAAGTACTTGAAGATAGTGATCCTTTCACCTCTCAGCCACCTCCTCTCCAGGCTAAACATCCCCAGCTCCTTCAACCTTTCCTCATAGGACTTGGTCCCCAGACCCCTCACCATCTTCGTCGCCCTCCTCTGGACCCGTTCCAGCTTGTCTATATCCTTCTTAAAATGTGGTGTCCAAAACGGAACACAATACTCCAAGTGAGGTCTTACCAGAACAGAGCAAATTGATACCATCACATCACGTGATCTGGACAATACTTCTGTTGATACAGCCCAAAATTGCATTGGCCTTTTTAGCCACCGCATCACACTGTTGACTCATGTTCAGTATATGATCCACTAAGACCCCTAGATCCTTTTTGCACATAGGGTTGCCAAGTCCAATTCAAGAAATATCTGGGGACTTTGGGTGTGGAGCCAGGAGACAATGGAGGTGGAGTCAGGAGCAAGGACATGACAAGCATAATGGAACTCCAAAGGAAGTTCTGGCCATCACATCTAAAGGGACCACACACCTTTAAAATGCCTTCCCTCCATTGGAAATAATGAAGGATAGGGGCACCTTCTTTGGGGGCTCATAGAATTAGACCTCCTGGTCCTATCTTTTTGAATCTTGGAGGGTATTTTGAGGAGAGGCACCGGATACTATGCTGCAAAGTTGAATTCTCTATCTCAAAAAACAGTCCACCCCCCAGCCCACATACCTGCAGATCAATTCCCCATTATACCCTATGGGAATCGGTCTCCATAGGGAATAATGGAGCGCCCAGCAGACATTTCCCTCTCCTCCCCCGACTTTCTGATGACCCAGATGATAAAACAGTTGTGAGAACTAATTTTATGTCCAGTGGCACCTTAAAGATCAACAAAGTTTGATTTCTGGGTATGTGAGATAAGAAGCTGATATCTCTGTTAAGTCCTGGGGGTTCCATTGTTTTAACTGTTGTAAGAACTTGTAGTTTAGCAATCACCCACTCCTGTCTATTTCGGAAGTTCCTCTGCAATTAAACGGCTACTTTGAAGTCTCCCATTGAATGTCCTGGAAGGGTGAAGTGCTCTCCTACAGGTTTCTTAGTCTTGTGATTTTTGACGACAGATTTGTGGCGGTTTATCCTTTGGCGTAGGGTTTGACCTGTTTGTCTTATGCAGAGAACTGAAAGGCATTGTTGGCATTTAACGCCATACACAAAGTTGGAAGATGAGCAAGTGAATGAGCCTGAGAGGGTGTCGTTAATGCTGTTAGGTCCAATGATGGTGTTGTCTGGGTGTATGTGGCAGCAAAGAAGAAGAAGATTTATACCCTGCCCTTCTCTCTGAATCAGAGACACAGTGGCTTACGACCTCCTAGATCTTCTTCCCCCACAACAGACACCCTGTGAGTTGGGTGGGGCTGAAAGGGCTCTCACAGCAGCTGCCCTTTCAAAGACAACTCCTGCGAGAGCTCTGGCTGACCCAAGGCCATTCCAGCAGCTGCAAGTGGAGGAGTGGGGGATCAAACCCGGTTCTCCCAGATAAGAGAGCTCTGGCTGACCCAAGGCCATTCCAGCAGCTGCAAGTGGAGGAGTGGGGAATCAAACCCTGTTCTCCCAGGTAAGAGAGCTCTGGCTGACCCAAGGCCATTCCAGCAGCTGCAAGTGGAGGAGCGGGGAATCAAACCCGGTTCTTCCAGATAAGAGAGCTCTGGCTGTCCCAAGGCCATTCCAGCAGCTGCAAGTGGAGGAGTGGGGAATCACATCCGGTTCTATCAGATAAGAGAGCTCTGGCTGACCCAAGGCCATTCCAGCAGCTGCCAGTGGAGGAGTGGGGAATCAAACCTTGTTCTCCCAGATAAGCATCTGCACACTTTACCACTACACCAAACTGGCAAGTTTGGAAATCTGGAAAACAAGTTAGAAATCTGATTGCAAGAGAGCCAGTTTGGTATAGTGGTTAAGTGTGCAGACTCTTATCCGGGAGAACCGGGTTGGAGTCCCCACTCCTCCATTTGCAGCTGCTGGAATGTGCTTGAGTCAGCCATAGTTCTCACAGAGTTTTCCTTGAAAGGGCAGCTTCTGGAAGAGCTCTCTCACCTACCTCACAAGGTGTCTGTTGTGGGGGAGGAAGGTAAAGCAGATTGTGAGCCACTCTGAGACTCGGAGTAGAGGGCAAGATATAAATCCAAGGTCGTCTTATTCTTCAAGTTGCAGAAGGGTCAGTTACATCCAAGAGGCAATGCTTGAGTCCAAGATGCTACACCAGTTTGGCATAGCAGTTAATAGCGCAGACTCTTACCTGGGAGATCCGGGTTTGAATCCTCACCCCTCCACATGCACCTGCTGGAGTGACCTTGGGTCAGTCACAAGCTTCTCTTGGAGCTGTTCTGGCAAGAGCGGTTCTTGGAGAGCTCCTTCTCACCTTACCTCACAGGGCATCTGCTGTGGGGAGGGGAAGGAAAAGTGAAGGGCGGGGTAAAAATCCAGTCTCCTCTTCTTCTCTACTTGGGGCTAACTTTGAAGAAGATGATGATGATATTGGATTTATATCCCACCCTCCACTCCACCCAGTTCTCCCAGATAGGAGCTATGGCTGACCCAAGGCCATTCCAGCAACTGCGAGTGGAGGAGTGGGGAATCAAACTTGGTTCTCCCAGATAAGAGAGCTATGGCTGACCCCAGGCCATTCCAGCTACTGTGAGTGGAGGAGTGGGGAATCAAACCCGGTTCTCCCAGAGAAGAGAGCTATGGCTGACCCAAGGCCATTCCAGCAGGTGCAATTGGAGGAGTGGGGAATCAAGCCCGGTTCTCCCAGATAAGAGAGCTCTGGCTGACCCAAGGCCATGCTAGCAGGTGCAAGTGGAGGAGTGGGGAATCAAACCCGGTTCTCCCAGATAAGAGTCTGCACACTTAACCGCTACACCAGACTGTTCAGAGGCTGCAGCTAGTGCAGAATGTTGTGGCTAGACCGATGTCTGGGGCTAGCTGCTGGGGGCATATGACCCCAATAGTACAGCAATTACAGTGGCTATTGAGTTTCTGGATCAACATTAGGAAGAACTTCCTGACCGTTAGAGCGGTTCCTCAGTGGAACAGGCTTCCTCGGGAGGTGGTGGGCTCTCCTTCCTCGGAGGTTTTTAAACAGAGGCTAGATGGCCATCTGACAGCAATGAGGATCCTGTGAATTTAGGGGGAGGTGTTTTTGAGTTTCCTGCATTGTGCAGGGGGTTGGACTTGATGACCCTGGAGGTCCCTTCCAACTCTATGATTCTATGAATGTCTGCTGGGCGCTCCCATTATTCCCCATGCAGACCGATTCCCATAGAGAATAATGGAGAATTGATCTGAAAAAGCGATCGGGGGCTGGCGGGGGTTGGCCCCGGAAGAGCCTGGTTGCAAACCTCCCGGCGGCAACGGGAGAAAACTCTAGCGCTCCCTTATAGGATTGCCAAGTCCAATTCAAGAAATATCTGGGGACTTTGGGGGGTGGAGCCAGGAGACACATCACCTGATCTGGACACTAGACTTCTGTTGATACAGCCCAAAATTGCATTGGCCTTTTTAGCCACCGCATCACACCGTTGACTCATGTTCAGGGTATGATCCACTAAGACCCCTAGATCCTTTTCGCACATAGGGTTGCCAAGTCCAGTTCAAGAAATCTCTGGAGACTTTGGGGGTGGAGCCAGGAGATAATGGAGGTAGAGCCAGCAACAAAGGTTGTGACAAGCATCATGGAACTCCAAAGGGAGTTCTGGCCATCACATTTAAAGGGACTGCACGGCTTTAAAAATGCCTTCCTTCCATTGGAAATAATGAAGGATAGGGGCACCTTCTTTGGGGGCTCATAGACTCGGACCCCTGCAGTCCAATCCTTTTGAAACATGGAGGGTGTTTTGAGGAGAGGCACTGGATGCTATGCAGAAAATTTGATGCCCCTAACTCAAAAAACAGCCCCCCCCCCCAGAGCACTAAGGATCAATTCTCCCATGCGTTGACAAGGCAAGATAGATTTAGGCATGCAGCCATTTTGGTCTTAAGCAGTAGAACAAACTTGGGAGTCCAGTGACATCTTTAAGACCAACAAAGTTTAATTCTGGGTAGAAGCTTTCATGCGTAATGCATCTGAAGGAGTGTGCTCTTACACAGAATTAAACTTCGTTGGTCTTAAGGTGGTAGAAGAACAGACTGGCCATGCCTCTTGCTCAGTCCCCAAGACTACAAACACAGCTAGACAGAGAGCTAGATTCATTATCAGTCTCCTTCCTGTATGTTCTGCTGTCACTCACCCTCTCTAACCAGTAGAATGCAACTCAGAGAACTTCCTTCTTCCTGTTCTCTTCCTTCTTCCCTGCATGCATCAGGAGGAACAGCACAGTGTCTCCCCTCCTGCTCTGAACTAAGCAGATGGCCTACTAAAATCCAAAGGCATCCAGTTAGATAGAATAGTTTAGTCATTCGTCTCTCTCCACTACACTTTTATGTTACCTTCCCTTTGAATAAATCCACCAGTATTGATTTCTTAACTAAAACTGAAACTACTGGAATGTATCATTAGCACCAAATTGTTTTTTAAAATGTTTTTAATTGTTATATTGCTTAAGGTTTTAATTAATGTTTAAGATTTGTACATGTTTTTACTGAGCCTGCTTCTGTGGGGAGGGCGGGATATAAATCCAATAAAATAACTAAATAAATAAAATAAAAGCACGGGGCTCTCTGTGCAGTTTGTGAGTTAGTGTGGTAACCATTAGGCTAGGCCACGCCGCTGCACTGAAGCTCAGAAACCAGCACTCTGCTAAGTGAAGGTCTTTAAAGTCCTACACAGCTTGGGACCAGGGTGTCTGAAAAGACTGCCTCATCCCATATGAGGGCCCTGCAGTTAAGATCACAGGGAGAGGCCCTCCAGACTGTCCCACCAACCAAAGAAGTTCACAAGACAGGGCCTTTTCAGTGGCAGCCCCTCAGTAATGGAACAACCTTTCTAGGGAAGTGCATGCAGCCCCCTCTCTTTTGCACTTTAGGAGGCAGTTGAAGAGAGTTTTATTTAGGATGGCATTTGGTGAAGTTCAGCAGCCTTGAACTGTGATTTCAAATTTTGGGCTCCATAAGACGCACCCCTTTTTTGCCCGCCGGCGCACAATCTCCGGCTTTTTTTTTTTGGAACGTCAAGCTATAGCGTTATAGCGACGTCTCACAACAGCAGCACCATAGGGATATAACGCTATAACACTATAGCCCGATGTTCCCCCCCCCCCCCAAAAAAGCTGGAGATCGCACGCCGGCAGGCGAAAACGGCTGGCGCTGGTGGAAGCGAGATAACGTGCAATCTTTTTTTCAGTATTTGCTCCATAAAACGCACACACTTCCCCCCCCCACTTTTTTTTGGGGGGGGGAAGTGCGTCTTATGGAGCGAAAAATACGGTATTTGAAGTATAATCTACGTTATAAGCTCTGTAAGAAGATGGCTACTTTATTTCATCCGTTTATAATTTAAAATTTATTTCATCTAATCACAATTTAAAATTTATTGCATCTATTTAAAACATTTAGGAACCAACAACATGCCAGCACTGCAGGAAAAACGTAAGATGCAAGGATAAAGATTAAACTCTGCAGAGTGGGGAATGAAAAAAGGCCTATACCCTGGTCCTGGAAGTCTTCCTTTGCCTTTTCCAAGACGACATCATGCTTTTCATCCTTGAAATTTAGAAAACTGTCTCTTGAAAATACAGAGGAAGGAAGTGCAGAGGCTGAAATGTGTGCCAGAAATACAGTTCAGAGGAAATGCAAAACAACCATTCAGGCTTTAGGCCAAGTCTGTTATGGGATCCTTGAATCGTAGGAAACTATCATCATCAGCTTAAAGACATGGCAGGAAGCAGCAGGGTCAACGCATGGGAGTCGGTGAGGCAGGCAGCGGCCTGGGGTCCCACCTCGCGGCAGGGGGGCAGACAGCCCCTCCCCATCCCAACTCACGCCAACCCTGCAAAGCCAGAGAGGGCCGGGCAAGGGGCGGTCCAAACCATGCATTCTCAAAGAACGAAGAAAGGAGGAGGTGGCCTCTTCCCGGCTGCCTCTGGAGAACGGCAGGCTGAGCGTTCGCACGAAGCGCGCACGGCCCAATGACGTCACTGGCGGGGGCGCGGGTTTGGCCAGAACCTCTAGTGCCGGGCCTGTAAAGCAGTTCTTCTGTGCCCTGTACTGGACGGCCTTTTGGTTGAGTGGCGGCCATTTTGTGAAGACTTCACCTCAGGGCTCCAAGCCAATGACTGAGCAAAAGTTGGAAGGAAAACAAAAAGGATCTCATTTTCAGTTTCTGGAGGGCTAAATATCCTAGACTTAAATTTACGGCAGCCGCACATCTCTGAAGGAACCGTGCCTCAAGATCAGCCTTACCTCATGTTTCTCAGGAGATCCATGTCAGTGCCGCACACCTCTGAGGGAACAGTGCCTCAAGATCAGCCTTCCTTCACGTTTCTCAGGAGATCCATGTCAGTGCCGCACATCTCTGAGGGAACGGTGCCTCAAGATCAGCCTTCCTTCACGTTTCTCAGGAGATCCATGTCAGTGCCGCACACCTCTGAGGGAACGGTGCCTCAAGATCAGCCTTCCTTCACGTTTCTCAGGAGATCCATGTCAGTGAAGAGTTGGAAGGCGATCTCCTCATATTCATTGGACACTCCGCATTCAAACAAGCAGCCAAAGAGCACTGCCTGGCCCTCCTCACACACCGCCAGGTCCGAGTAGCCGCTGGGCCCCTCATACAGCACCCAGGGGGCCTTCCAGCTGTACTTTGCCAGCGGAGAGGTGCTGAGGTAGATTCCCAGGTTGACTCGCTTTTGTCTGCTTGTGGGGTGGGAGAAAAGCATCCAGGACCTAGTGGCGTTGGGAGCATTTGAGTGATGGCTGCCCAGAAAGGGAGTCATTACAGCTATATTATCTTTTGGGCCTAGCTCCACAGACTTCCGCACTGGGGTGAAGCTCACCACGCTGCCCTGGCAACCATTTCCTGTCTCCGGCATCTCCTGGAAGGGTTCTTCAAAATGGCTTCCACAGTCTTTACTGAAGGCTACAATTCTATACCCATCTGGACTGCGGGCATTGCAGTATAACACACAACGGTTGTCTTGGCGGATCACCTCGGCAACCTGGCATTCTCCGGTCCGCAAGCTCTTCAGGAGCTCGCCCCGTGCCCAGTTTTGCCCATAGTCATCACTGAAGAAAATAAAGGAGTGTGGCCTTGAGCAGGTGGCTGCTAGGGGGTTTAGGCAATTCCTGCGGATGTAGTAGGCATAGGCAGGAATCACCAAACGCCCAGAGCTCGTCTGCAACCCGTGGCCAGGCCCGACAGCGAAGGTGGCCCAGTTTTTCAAGTCGTCTCCGATCACCTCATGGGTCAAATCAGTCAACGGGCTCCATTTGTGGCCGCCATCGTGGCTCGAGACGTAGCACAGCTTGGCAGCGTTCCTCCCCGACTTGAGCTGCTGCGATTCTGTGACATCTCCCTGGACGCAGATAAAGAACAGGAAAATTCTTCCATTTTTCTTCTCATACACCGGGCAAGGATTCATGGTGCGATGGTCAGGCAAAATGATGGTCATCAAGTACTCTTGAGGACCCCACTGAAAACAAGAGGGAGACATGAATCAACACTGAAAGGAAACTGAAAGGAAAGGTACATACAGTCAAAACCCTTGGGGAAGCTTGGACGCTATTTAAAACTATAGCCCTAGAAGCTCAGATAAAATACATACCACAAGTTAGGAAAGGCACAAACAGGCATAAGAAAAGGCCTGCGTGGTTAACAAACAAAGTAATGGAAGCTGTAAAAGGTAAGAAGGACTCCTTTAAGCGGTGGAAAACCAGTCCAAGTGAGATTAGTAAAAGGGAACACAGGCTGTGGCAAATCAAATGCAAGACTGTGATCAGGCAGGCAAAAAGGGACTATGAGGAGCATATTGCAAAAAACATAAAGACCAACAATAAAACTTTCTTCAAATATATTAGAAGTAGGAAACCAGCCAGGGAGGCAGTGGGGCCCTTGGATGACCATGGGGTAAAAGGATTACTGAAGGAGGATAGGGAAATGGCTGAGAAGCTAAATGAATTTTTTGCCTCCGTCTTCACTGTAGAAGACGAGAACTTTTTGCCCGCCCCAGAACCACTAATTTTGGAAGGGGTGTTGAAAGACCTGAGTCAGATTGAGGTGACAAATGAGGAGGTCCTACAACTGATAGACAAATTAAAAACTAATAAGTCACCGGGTCCGGATGGCATACATCCGAGAGTTCTGAAGGAACTCAAAGTTGAACTTGTGGATCTTCTAACAAAAATCTGTAATCTTTCATTGAAATCTGCCTCCATTCCTGAGGACTGGAAGGTAGCAAATGTCACCCCCATCTTTAAAAAAGGTTCCAGAGGAGATCCGGGAAATTACAGGCCAGTCAGTCTGACTTCAATACCGGGAAAGTTGGTAGAAACCATTATCAAGGACAGAATGAGTAGGCACATTGATGAACACGGGTTATTGAGGAAGACTCAGCATGGGTTCTGCAAGGGAAGATCTTGCCTCACTAACCTGTTGCATTTCTTTGAGGGGGTGAACAAACATGTGGACAAAGGAGACCCGATAGATGTTGTTTACCTTGACTTCCAGAAAGCTTTTGATAAAGTTCCTCATCAAAGGCTCCTTAGAAAGCTTGAGAATCATGGAGTAAAAGGACAGGTCCTCTTGTGGATCAAAAACTGGCTGAGTAATAGGAAGCAGAGAGTGAGTATAAATGGGCAGTCTTCGCAGTGGAGGACGGTAAGCAGTGGGGTGCCACAGGGCTCGGTACTGGGTCCCATGCTCTTTAACTTGTTCATAAATGATTTAGAGTTGGGAGTGAGCAGTGAAGTGGCCAAGTTTGCGGATGACACTAAATTGTTCAGGGTAGTGAGAACCAGAGAGGATTTTGAGGAACTCCAAAGGGATCTGTTGAGGCTGGGTGAGTGGGCGTCAACGTGGCAGATGCGGTTCAATGTGGCCAAGTGCAAAGTAATGCACATTGGGGCTAAGAATCCCAGCTACAAATACAAGTTGATGGGGTGTGAACTGGCAGAGACTGATCAAGAGAGAGATCTTGGGGTCATGATAGATAACTCACTGAAAGTGTCAAGACAGTGTGCGTTTGCAATAAAAAAGGCCAATGCCATGCTGGGAATTATTAGGAAGGGAATTGAAAACAAATCAGCCAGTATCATAATGCCCCTGTATAAATCGATGGTGCAGTCTCATTTGGAGTACTGTGTGCAGTTCTGGTCGCCGCACCTCAAAAAGGATATTATAGCTTTAGAGAAGGTGCAGAGAAGGGCAACTAGAATGATTAAAGGGCTGGAGCACTTTCCCTATGAAGAAAGGTTGAAACGCTTGGGACTCTTTAGCTTGGAGAAACGTCGACTGCGGGGTGACATGATAGAGGTTTACAAGATAATGCATGGAATGGAGAAAGTAGAGAAAGAAGTCCTTTTCTCCCTTTCTCACAATACAAGAACTCGTGGGCATTCGATGAAATTGCTGAGCAGACAGGTTAAAACGGATAAAAGGAAGTACTTCTTCACCCAAAGGGTGATTAACATGTGGAATTCACTGCCACAGGAGGTGGTGGCGGCCACAAGTATAGCCACCTTCAAGAGGGGTTTAGATAAAAATATGGAGCAGAGGTCCATCAGTGGCTATTAGCCACAGTGTATGTGTGTATATAACATTTTTTGCCACTGTGTGACACAGAGTGTTGGACTTGATGGGCCGTTGGTCTGATCCAACATGGCTTCTCTTATGTTCTTATGTTAACAGGTTATTCTCAGGAGCTCGGCAGACCATGCATATGACTTCTATCCTGCAGTCACTCCATTGGCTGCCAGAACGCAGTTCCAGCTGGCTTGGGGTCAGGGGTGTGGCTTAATATGCAAATGAGTTCCTGTGGGGCTTTTTTCCTCCAAAAAAGCCCTGCTGTCATTTATTGTAGGGTTGTCATGTAGTCCCTGGTGTTGTGAGAGAAAAAAATTAGGTTTGGGCCAGAAAATCTGAAGTTCTGCTACATCTTACATTATAGCATTGGAAGAAGTGCAGAAAAGGGCAACGAGAATGATTAAAGGGTTGGAACACTTTCCCTATGAAGAAAGGTTGAAATGTTTGGGGCTCTTCAGCTTGGAGAAACGTCGACTGCGGGGTGACATGAGAGAGGTTTACAAGATTATGCATGGGATGGAGAAGGTAGAGAAAGAAGGACTTTTCTCCCTTTCTCACAATACAAGAACTTGTGGGCATTCGATGAAATTGATGAGCAGTCGGGTTAGAACGGATAAAAGGAAGGACTTCTTCACCCAAAGGGTGATTAACATGTGGAATTCACTGCCACAGGAGGTGGTGGCGGCCACAAGCATAGCCAGCTTCAGGAGGGGGTTAGATAAAAATATGGAGCAGAGGTCCATCAGTGGCTATTAGTCACAGTGTGTATATATATGTGTATGTATATATATATATATAATTTTTTGGGCCACTGTGTGACACAGAGTGTTGGACTGGAGGGGCCACTGGCCTGATCCAACATGGCTTCTCTTATGTTCTTATGTGACACAGAGTGTTGGACTGGAGGGGCCACTGGCCTGATCCAACAGGGCTTCTCTTATGTTCTTATGTGACTGTTGGACTGGAGGGGACATTGGCCTGATCCAACAGGGCTTCTCTTATGTTCTTATGTGACACAGAGTGTTGGACTGGATGTGCCATTGGCCTGATCCAACAGGGCTTCTCTTATGTTCTTATGTGACACAGA
Source organism: Heteronotia binoei (assembly GCF_032191835.1). Taxonomy (NCBI): domain Eukaryota; kingdom Metazoa; phylum Chordata; class Lepidosauria; order Squamata; family Gekkonidae; genus Heteronotia; species Heteronotia binoei. Next base: position 192,186,302 of record NC_083225.1, read on the forward strand.
GTGTTGGACTGGATGGGCCACTGGCCTGATCCAACATGGCTTCTCTTATGTTCTTATGTGACACAGAGTGTTGGACTGGATGGGCCATTGGCCTGATCCAACAGGGCTTCTCTTATGTTCTTATGTGACACAGAGTGTTGGACTGGATGGGCCACTGGCTTGATCCAACAGGGCTTCTCTTATGTTCTTATCTTCCTGGCTTGCTTTGGAGCACAAATAGCTTGACCAAACACCCATAATACAACCCAATTAATTTCTCTCTTTTCCTCTGTCAAGCACGCACATCCACCCCTCCCTTGGGAAGGCGCCAGCAGGGAGACAGAAACCTCAGTGTAATTTGCACATCACTAGGGTTGCCAATCCCCAGGTGGGGGTACTAGATCCCCCGGTTTGGAGGCCCTCCCCCCACTTCAGGGTCATCAGAAAGCAGGGGGCGGGGGAATGTTTGCTGGGCACTCCATTATTCCCTATGGAGACTTATTCCCATAGGAAATAATGGAGAATTGATCTGTGAGTATCTGGGGCTCTGGGAGGGATGCTTTTTGAGGTAAAGGCACCAAATTTTCTGTATAGCACCCAGTGCCTCTCCCCAAAATTCTCCCCATATTTCAAAAAGGTTGGACCAGGGGGTCCAATTCTATGAGCCCCCAAAGAAGGTGCCCCTATCCTTCATTATTTCCTATGGAAGAAAGGCATTTTAAAAGGTGTGTGGTTCCTTTGAATGTGAGGGCCAGAACTCCCTTTAGAGTTCAATTATGATTGTCACACCCTTGCTCCAGGCTCCACCCCCAAAGTCTCCTGGCTCCACCCCCAAAGTCCCCAGATATTTCTTGAATTGGACTTGGCAACCCTACACATCACACACAGCGGCCTCTCTCACTCAAGTAACTAAATTACTCAAGGATCACCCAGGAAGGACAAGTATTTCACACTCCTAGTATACCATAAAGATACAGTGAGCAGAGCTACATATAGCTGGTAGGCAGCGGTTTAGAATACAAATGGTACAAATTTAAGATCCAATGACAGAATAGTCAAATTAACAAACTGAGCAAACTTTTGATCAGGGTAACATGAGCGTGAGAAAGCAATAAAACAGTAACGTGTCAAAATGTGAGGATGTCTGTTAATCACTCTATTGTTATAAGCCCGGGCCAAAATGAGGGCATTTCTTTCTCAGAAGTTTTTCCAATTCAACTTCCAAAATGTCAAGATAGTGTGCAATTGCAATAAAAAAGGCTAACGCCATGCTGGGAATTATTAGGAAGGGAACTGAAAACTAATCAGCCAGTATCATCATGCCCCTGTATAAATCGATGGTGCGGCCTCGTTTGGAGTACTGTGTGCAATTCTGGTCACTGTACCTCAAATAAGATATTATAGCAGGGGTGGCCAACGGTAGCTCTCCAGATGTTTTTTGCCTACAACTCCCATCAGCCCCAGCCATTGGCCATGCTGGCTGGGGCTGATGGGGGTTGTAGGCAAAAAAACATCTGGAGAGCTACCGTTGGCCACCTTTGTATTATAGCATTGGGAAAAGTGCAGAAAAGGGCAACAAGAATGATTAAAGGGTTGGAACACTTTCCCTATGAAGAAAGGTTAAAGCGCCTGGGGATCTTTAGCTTGGAGCAATGTCAACTGCAGGGTGACATGATAGAGGTTTACAAGATTATGCATGGGATAGAGAAGGTAGAGAAAAAAGTCCTTTTCTCCCTTTCTCACAATACAAGAACTCGTGGGCATTCAATGAAATTGCTGAGCAGTCATTTCAGAACTAATAAAAGGAAGTCCTTCTTCACCCAAAAGGTGATTAACATGTGGAATTCACTGCCACAGGAGGTGGCGGCGGCTACAAGCATAGCCAGCTTCAGGAGGGGATTGGATAAGCATATGGAGCAGAGGTCCATCAGTGGCTATTAGCCACAGCTTATTGTTGGAACTCTCTGTCTGGGGTAGTGATGCTCTGTATTCTTGTGGCTGGGGTGGCACAATGGGAGGGCTTCTAGTGTCCTGGCCTCACTGATGGACCTCCTGATGGCACTTGGGTTTTTTTGGCCCCTGTGTGACACAGAGTGTTGGACTGGATGGGCCAGTGGCCTGATCCAACATCTTATGTTCTTAACACTTTTGAAACTATTGTTCTTTAGGGTATAAATTGAGTAGTCTAGTCTGGCCATTGTTCGGGGCTGCTCAGGCCGAATCTCAGAGAGCGTTATTCTACTCCTGAGGTGAAAACCTGACTGCCCAAGAATTCTTGTATGTGTGGGTGGGAAACTTTATTCACTGTTGGAACTATCATTAGGGGATTTTTAATGAATCCGGGCGAGAGCCGCTTTGGCATTTCACCCGGGAGCAGTGAAGGTTAACGTATCTGTTGCTAATAAAATATTAGTTGTTTTTCTTTACTCAAGGCCTTGAGCGCTTTACTTTGTCCTAGGGGGTGAATGAATTCACTGTCGCATCCTGCACAGTGGGAAACCCACACAATCATATGAAGCTGCCTTCTACTGAATCAGACCCTCGGTCCATCCAAGTCAGTATTGTCTACTCAGACTGGCAGCGGCTCTCCAGGGTCTCCAGCTGAGGTTTTTCACACCTACTTGCCTGGACCCTTTTTAGTCGGAGATGCCGGGGATTGAACCTGGGACCTTCTGCTTACCAAGCAGATGCTCTACCACTGTGCCACAGCCCCATTCATGGCTCTCCAGGGTCTCAAGCTGAGGTTCTTCATGCCTACTTGCCTGGACCCTTTTTAGTTGGAGATGCCAGGGATTGAACCTGGGACCTTCTGCTTCCCAAGCAGATGCTCTACCACTGAGCCACAGCCCCATTCATGGCTCTCCAGGGTCTCCAGCTGAGGTTCTTCATGCCTACTTGCCTGGACCCTTTTTAGTTGGAGATGCCGGGGACTGAACCTGGGACCTTCTGCTTACCAAGCAGATGCTCTACTACTGAGCCACAGCCCCATTCATGGCTCTCCAGGATCTCAAGCTGAGGTTCTTCATGCCTACTTGCCTGGACCCTTTTTAGTTGGAGATGCCGGGGACTGAACCTGGGACCTTCTGCTTACCAAGCAGATGGTCTACTACTGAGCCACAGCCCCATTCATGGCTCTCCAGGATCTCAAGCTGAAGTTCTTCATGCCTACTTGCCTGGACCCTTTTTAGTTGGAGATGCCAGGGATTGAACCTGGGACCTTCTGCTTACCAAGCAGATGCTCTACCACTGAGCCACAGCCCCATTCATGGCTCTCCAGGGTCTCCAGCTGAGGTTCTTCATGCCTACTTGCCTGGACCCTTTTTAGTTGGAGATGCCGGGGACTGAACCTGGGACCTTCTGCTTACCAAGCAGATGCTCTACCACTGAGCCACAGCCCCATTCATGGCTCTCCAGCTGAGGTTCTTCATGCCTACTTGCCTGGACCCTTTTTAGTTGGAGATGCCGGGGACTGAACCTGGGACCTTCTGTTTACCAAGCAGATGCTCTGTCACTGAGCCACAGCCCCATTCATGGCTCTCCAGCTGAGGTTCTTCATGCCTACTTGCCTGGACCCTTTTGAGTTGGAGATGCCGGGGATTGAACCTGGGACCTTCTGCTTACCAAGCAGATGCTCTACTACTGAGCCACAGCCCCATTCATGGCTCTCCAGGGTCTCAAGCTGAGGTTCTTCACGCCTACTTGCCTGGATCCTTTTTAGTCGGAGATGCCAGGGATTGAACCTGGGACCTTCTGCTTACCAAGCAGATGCTCTACCACTGAGCCACCGTCCCCCCCCCCGACTGTGCTGCGGAGGGGTCGCAAGGAACGGTTGCCAACCTCCTGGTGAGCCCAAATCAAAAATACACCGCTCCAGGCACAACAACGCAACAATAGGAGTAATTTAGCGGCAGTCAGTCATCCACAACAAAACACACTAATCCCAAATGTACATTCTGAATGTATGGATGTACAAATGCCAGAAATGAATTCCAAATATAGTCAGTCAGTCACATTTTATTTGTATCCCGCCCTCCCCGACCAAGCGGCTCAGGGGAGAACAACGGTGGGTCAATCCAAAGTGAAAAACATCCACAATTTTCCAGCAGATAAAGAACCCAATTGATTCATTCTGTAAGCCAGGGGTGGCCAACAGTAGCTCTCCAGAGGGTTTTTTGGCCTACAATTCCCATCAGCCCCAGCCAGCATGGCCAATGGCTGGGGCTGATGGGAGTTGTAGGCACACGACATCTGGAGAGCTACCGTTGGCCGCCCCTGCTGTAAGCTATGAACTTTGTGTTGGTGTATGAAGAAACTGAAATTGGGTTCAATTTAACAGCCTGAAAATCGAGGAAGATATTAACTGAAACGTCTTTTAGTATCCGGAATCTTGTGAAGGCTAGACGGACTCTTTGTCCTTTATCCCCTGATTGGAAAGTTGTAGACATTTTATCCATTTGTATTGTGAATGAAAGTATTGGGGGGGGGGATGGAAATATGTTGAAATATTTGTACAACTGGCATATTGTCACTAAACCTGATGAATATTGTTAATGAAGAAGAGGTATACCGCAGATCTGTACTCCGCTCTTCTCTCTGAATCAGAGTCTCAGAGCGGCTTGTTTGGTGTAGTGGTTAAGTGTGCGGACTCTTATCTGGGAGAACCGGGTTTGATTCCCCACTCCTCCACTCGCACCTGCTGTTATGGCCTTGGGTAAGCCATAGCTCTGGCAGAGGTTGTCCTTGAAAGGGCAGCTGCTGTGAGAGCCCTCTCCAGCCCCACCCACCTCACAGGGTGTCTGATGTGGGGGAGGAAGGTAAAGGAGATTGTGAGCCGCTCTGAGACTCTTCAGAGTGGAGGGCGGGATATAAATCCAATATCATCTTCAATATATCTTCTTCATCTTCCTCCCCACAACAGACACCCTGTGAGGTAAGTGGGACTGAGAGAGCTCTCCCAGAAGCTGCCCTTTCAAGGACAACTCTGCGAGAGCTATGGCTAAGCCGAGGCCATTCCAGCAGCTGCAAGTGGAGGAGTAGGGAATCAAACCCAGTTCTCCCAGATAAGAGTCCATGTACTTAAGCACTACACCAAACTGACTTCTATATATATTTTTGTATTTTGTCATGGAATATAGTTGTGTATGACTGTACGAATGTGAAACGTACCGGTTTTTCAATTGCCTACAGCCATTTTGTGGCAGCCATTTTGTTGGCTGTGCCCACTGCCCTGTGTCAGAATTCCAAAGGTAACCCACAGGCTCCAAAGTTTCGAAGACTTCCAAGGATATGCATTTATAAAAACACAAACAGAAGTGCCAGATTCTCCTCTCACTCATGACACAAAAGGTAAATGTTACCTGGACAGACATCCCTTCCTTCCGCCCTCGTCTCATCACCAGGTGCTTGGCATGTTCATCTCTGGGTGAGAAGCGTCTTTCTGCGAAGGCCAGGAAAATGGATTCCTCAGGTAAGAATAGCAGGGCCGGAATTCGGTAAGTGACTTGGTGCTTCCTGGCGGAATTTGGTAATTGGCTGGGAGCTTCCTGGTGGAACAGGGTCACCTTCCCAGAGCCTGCGTGAGCTTCTGCCATCTTTTCTGGGGGGTGCAGAAATGTCCTGAGAAGAAGGGGGAAAGAGGAAACGTCAGAAGAACCCGGCACAGTCATTATTGGGGCCAAGAATCCCAGCTACAAATACAAGTTGATGGGGTGTGAACTGGCAGAGACTGACCAAGAGAGAGATCTTGGGGTCGTGGTAGATAACTCACTGAAAATGTCAAAGCAGTGTGCGTTTGCAATAAAAAAAGCCAACGCTATGCTGGGAATTATTAGGAAGGGAATTGAAAACAAATCAGCCAATATCATAATGCCCCTGTATAACTCGATGGTGCGGTCTCATTTGGAGTACTGTGTGCAGTTCTGGTCGCCACACCTCAAAAAGGATATTATAGCATTGGAGAAAGTCCAGAGAAGGGTAACTAGAATGATTAAAGGGCTGGAGCACTTTCCCTATGAAGAAAGGTTGAAACGCTTGGGACTCTTTAGCTTGGAGAAACGTCGACTGCGGGGTGACATGATAGAGGTTTACAAGATAATGCATGGGATGGAGAAAGTAGAGAAAATAGTACTTTTCTCCCTTTCTCACAATACAAGAACTCGTGGGCATTCAATGAAATTGCTGAGCAGACAGATTAAAACGGATAAAAGGAGGTACTTCGTCACCCAAAGGGTGATTATCATGTGGAATTCACTGCCACAGGAGGTGGTGGCAGCCACAAATATAGCCACCTTCAAGAGGGGTTTAGATAAAAATATGGAGCACAGGTCCATCAGTGGCTATTAGCGACAGTGTGTGTGTATATATAAATTTTTTTGCCACTGTGTGACACAGAGTGTTGGACTGGATGGGCCATTGGCCTGATCCAACAGGGCTTCTCTTATGTTCTTATGTGACACGGAGTGTTGGACTGGATGGGCCATTGGCCTGATCCAACATGGCTTCTCTTATGTTTTTATGTGACACAGAGTGTTGGACTGGAGGGGCCATTGGCCTGATCCAACATGGCTTCTCTGATGTTCTTATGTGACACAGAGTGTTGGACTGGATGGGCCATTGGCCTGATCCAACATGGCTTCTCTGATGTTCTTATGTGGCACAGAGTGTTGGACCAGATGGGCCATTGGCCTGATCCAACATGGCTTCTCTTATGTTCTTATGTGACACAGAGTGTTGGACTGGAGGGGCCACTGGCCTGATCCAACAGGGCTTCTCTTATGTTCTTCTGTGACACAGAGTGTTGGACTGGATGGGCCGTTGGCCTGATCCAACATGGCTTCTCTTATGTTATTATCTAGAACAGGCGTGACCAAGCTGTGGGTCAATATTTCACACGTTGTGTGGCTCTCAAAGCCCCCGCCGCCCCATGGGCCAGACGAGAGACGCAGATAGGGCAACATTCTTTATTAGGAGCACGTTGCAAGAGAGAGAACACGCGGGCCGGGTCCCGCTTATGTACAATCCCCGGTACAGCCTACTGGACAGGACAGGCCAATCCTGGCCTGTTAAACTTCCCACCACAGCTGGTGATTGGCGGGGGTTTCCGCGCCCTACGCTGGAGCGCCTGGGACAGCCCAGTCGCCTCTGCGCATGGGCGCGGGTAGCTGACGATACACTACAGAGAAGGCATTTGCCTCTTTAAATCACTTCTTCAAGCCAAGCCCCATGGCGCAGAGTGTTAAAGCTGCAGTACTGCAGCCCTAAGCTCTGCTCACGACCCGAGTTCGATCCCCGGCGGAAGCTGGGTTTTCAGGTAGCCGGCTCGAGGTTGACTCAGCCTTCCATCCTTCCGAGGTCAGTCAAATGAGGACCCAGCTTGCTGTGTGTGGGGCGGGGAGAGTGTAGATGACTGGGGAAGGCAATGGCAAACCACCCCGTCAAAAGTCTGCCGTGAAAACGTTGTGAAAGCAATGTCACCCCAGAGTCGGAAACGACTGGTGCTTGCACAGGGGACCTTTCCTTTCCCCAAGCGAAGCCAGCTGGCAGCTTGGATAATACATTTAAAGTTGTTAAGGTTTGTAGAATCTTTCGGGATCAAGTGCCGTGTTTTACTGGAGAAAGTTTTCCTTCCAGAAGTTTTCGTTCCAAAACTTTCTCCAGTAGAACACGGCACTTGATCCCGAAAGATTCTACAAACCTTAATGATGTTTTTTTTTTAATTTTAAGTATTTTATTGTGAATCAAATAATAATAACAAACAAAGACCAGAAACATGTCAAACAACATACATACAATATACACACAAAAACCCGTGTGTTCCCACCACCTATCCACCCACATATATAAGGAGTGTTGAGGGCTTTACTAAATACCAGTTCTAGTGTCTCACCACAATTCCAATACTTTTTGCCCATATATACACTGGTTCCCAAGTTTTTATACATTCCTTCCAATTACCGTCTCTCAATCTTATAGTCAGAATATCCATTTCAGCAGAGTCTAATAATTTAAATAAAAATTCTTCCTTGTCCGGAATTTGGGGACATTTCCAATATTTCGCATAAAGTATCCTAGCGGCAGTGATCATATACATTAATAATTTCTTTTCCCCTCGGGGCAAATTTTCCTTACATATACTCAATAGGTAGAGTTCAGGAGAATGTTTGATCCTTTTTTTAAAAACCTTTTGGATCCATATATTAATTTGTGTCCAGAATTTTTTTGCAAATTCACACGTCCACCAAATATGGTAGAGTGTCCCTTTAACTTTTTTACATTTCCGGCACTTATCGCTGTAGCTTGGATTCATTTTGGCCAGTCTTCCAGGGGTAAGATACCACCTATACATCATTTTGTACACATTTTCTTTAAAAACTGTTGCTTTGGTCAATTTAATTATTATTTATTTATTATTATTATTTATTACATTTGATTTATATCCCGCCCTCTCCGCAAGCGGACTCAGGGCGGCTCACAGTATCTACACAATTAAACAATAAAATATATAAAACCATAATTTACATTTTCAGTTTAAAAAAACGTATTACAATTAGAGATTATTAAAACCATTATATAGTGCTGAATACATTATAGCGGCATTAGAATTCCAAGCAGTGAACACCGGCGTTCTATGTGATGTCCGGTGGCAGCCATTTTCGTCAAGCATCGAAGGCCTGCTTGAACAATTCGGTCTTACAGGCCCTGCGGAATGCAGACAAATCCTGCAGGGCCCGTATGGCTTCTGGAAGAGCATTCCAAAGCTCTGGTGCTGCCACCGAAAAAACCCTAGATCTTGTCACACATAGCCTGGCTTCTTTTGGTCCGGGGACCGAGAGTAGGTTTTTTGCCCCTGAACGCAGTGCTCTCTGGGGGATATGCGGGGAAAGGCGGTCCCGTAGATATGCAGGTCTGTTATAATTCCAGATTTTTTCCCATTCCTCTAATTAAATAGGGTAGCCAAAGTCTTGTAGCCATCTTATCCAACTTTCTTTAATTGTTTCACTTTGCATCTCAACCTTTAATAGCCAATTATAAATTTTAGAGATAAGTTTTTTGGCCTTATAGATCATAATATCAAATTCATTTACTTCCGAATCTTTTGGAAAGCCCAAACCTTTGTCCGATTGATACATCGACTTAACTTGGCATCTAACCCACCAGTCCGAAATGGTGTTTCCTTCCAGATTTAGATTGTTATCAGAGTCTAGCAACGTGGTATAGTTGTAGGAATTTCCCCAATCATATAAATTCGGATGTGTGGCTGCTTCCACTGGTGAAACCCAAAGTGGTGTATATGTATAAGTTTTGCTTTTAGTTTCAAACCACACCTTGTAAATCGCCTTACGTATTTCATGGCTCTGGAAGTTGCTGTTTCTTTGAGGGGGTTGATACCAGGTGTATGCGTGCTAACCCTTGGTCAGCCCTGCTCCTTCCAATACTAGTAGTCTTTTATCTTCCAATAAGAGCCAGTCTCTGGCCCAGGCTAGACAAGATGCTTTATAGTATAGGTTCCAGTCCGGTAGGGCCATACCCCCTCTTAATTTGTTCTCTTGGAGGACTTTTACCTTGATTCTTGGCTTCTTGTTTTGCCAGATAAAAGCCAAAACTATTTTATTAAATTTCTGAAAAAAGGTCTTAGGCAGTTCAATTGGAATCATCTGGAATAAAAATAAGATTCTAGGAAGGATATTCATCTTGATCGTAGCTATTCTCCCTAAAAGGGAGATTTGTAAATCTCTCCATTTCTCCAAATCTGCTTCTATTTCCTTAAAAATCTTTTCGTAATTATCTCGATAGAGAGATTTCAGATCGTTTGTTAAATGAACCCCTAGGTATTTAATTCTCTTTTCGTATTTAAATCCAGATTTGGCCTCAAATTGTATTATTTGTTCTTTATTCATGTTTTTGGTTAGGAATTTAGTTTTTTGTGTATTAACTTTAAATCCGGAAACTTCTCCAAATTGTTGTAATCTTGTTTTCAATTTGTCAATAGAGTGGATAGGATCTTCTAATATAAACAGCAAGTCATCTGCAAACGCCTGAATTTTAAATTCTTCATTTCTTATTTTCAAGCCCCTAATTTCAGTGTCATCTCTTATCTTCTTAATCAAAAATTCGATTACCATTACAAAAAGGAGAGGAGATAAGGGGCATCCTTGTCTGGTCCCCTGCTCTATTTCAACAAATTCTGAGTTGCATCCATTTATGTTAATTTTTGCAATTTGCTTGGTGTATATAGCTTATATGAGCTTCTTGAAACTCCTGCCACAGCCTATTGCTTCCAGATCAAACCTTAATGATGTTACCAGCCGTGAAAACCTGAAATCTTTGATAACATTTAAAGTTGCTTTCTTTCCACCTCTCCCTCCCCCCTTCCTCATCCATTTTCCTTCTCTCATGTCTGTCCGTCTTGCAGCCCTCAAACGTCTGATGTCCATGCCTTGCGGCTCTCAAACTTCTGATGCTTATTCTATGTGCCTCTTGCGTTAAGGTAGGTTGGCCACCTCTGATCGAGAAACTGGTCTGGCTGTTGACAGGAAGTGAGATCCTGAAACGCCAAGCTTGCATTCCTAGAGAGGAAAAAACACCTCGATGTGGACGGATGAAGAGGAAACGCTTTTCAAAAACCCGTGCTTGGGAAAGGTTTTGAATCATAGATCCTCAGGGGATCTTGTGCAGTTATTGCACTGTGCTTCCCTTGCATTCCCTAGCCTCATTGCGAGTCTCGCAACCACACCCAGCAGGGACCAGAATAACCAGAGCTCTTCCTGGATTGACTTCATACACTCTTATTGCGGTTTCGTCTGCCCAATCCCGGTGGCGTTTGTTACAGAGCGTTCTTTCTGTCCATTTTCAAAGAAGGCCTCTCTGTGGGAACGTCGTCTGCGATTTGTGTTTAATTGCTGGCTCGGAATGGCAAACGCCGAGCATTGCTCGTTGCCAAGGTTTTAATCTTTCCGTGCAAATCCAAGCCAGCATGGCCAATGGCTGGGGCTGAAGGGAGTTGTAGGCAAAAAACATCTGGAGAGCTATCGTTGGCCACCCCTGACCTAGTGGAAGGGCTGAGTGAGATGATAATTCTTGATCATCTGGAGTTTGATTTGGAGGACTCACAAATTTAAGAGCTCTTGTGGGTGCTATTCCTGAGATTATGTGAACACATGAAGCTGACTTAGACTGAATCAGACCATCAAGGTCCTTCAGGTTCAGTACTATCTACTCAGACTGACAGCAGCTCTCCAGGGTCTCAGGCTGAGGTCTTTCCCATCACCTCCTGCCTGGTCTTTTCAACTGGAGACGCTGGGGATTGAACCTGGGACCTCCTGCATGCTGAGCAGGTGCTCTGCCACTGAGCCAAGGCCTCTTTCTGTGGTTCTCCAGGGTCTCAGGCTATCTATCTATCGCATCACCAGCTGCCTGGTCCTTTTAACTGGAGATGCCAGGGATTGAACCTGGGACCTTCTGCCTGCCAAGCAGAGGGGCTCTTCCACTGAACCATGGCCCCTCTTCAATGGCTCTCCAGGGTCTCAGGCAGAGGTCTTTCCCATCACCTACTGCCTGGTCCTTCTAACTGGAGATGCTGGGGATTGAACCTGGGACCTTCTGAGTGCCAAGCAGAGGCTCTTCCACTGAGCCACTGAGGTCTTTCACAACACCTCCTGCCTGGTCTTTTTAACTGGAGATGCCAGGGATTGAACCTGGGACCTTCTGTAGGCCAAGCAGATGCTCTGCCACTGAGCCACTGAGGTTCTTTCCCACCACCTCCTGCCTGCTCCTTTTAACTGGAGCTGCCGGGGATTGATCACCTGGGACCTTCTGCATGCCAAGCAGAGGCTCTGCCCCTGAGCCACTGAGGTTCTTTCCCTCACTCGCCGCCTTCCCCGCCCACGCGCGCGGCCCGCCGGCTAAACCGGGACCTCTAATGGTCCCGGTATAGCCAGCCCGGGAGGCGGGAACTGGGGGCCAGAACCGGGACTTTCCCGGGTGACCGGGACGGTCTGGCCACCCTACCTCACACACACACACGCAACGGACACCCTGTGAGGTAGACGGGGCTGAGAGAGCTCTCCCAGAAGCTGCCCTTTCAAGGACAAATCCTGTGAAAGCTATGGCTGACTCCAAGCCATCCCAGCAGCTTCAAGTGGAGGAGTGGGGAATCCAACCCGGTTCTCCCAGATAAGAGTCCACACATTTAACCACTACACCAAACTGGATCTCAGTTAGACCTGCTGGTCCATCAAGTTCAGTATTGTCCACTCAGGCTGGCAGCAGCTCCCCAAGTTCTGTGTGAGAGGTCTTTCCCATCACCTCCTGCCTGGTCCTTTTAACTGGAAATGCCGGGGATTGAACCTGGGACCTTCTGCAGGCCAAGCAGAGGCTCTGCCCCTGAGCCACTGAAGTTCTTTCCCATTTCCTCCTGCCTGGTCCTTTGAACTGGAGATGCCAGGGATTGAATCTGGGACCTTCTGCATGCCAAGCAGATGCTCTGCCCCTGAGCCACTGAGGTTCTTTCCCATCACCTCAGCCTGAGACCCTGGAGAGCCACTGCCAGTCTGAGTAGCAGCCTGTCACTAATAACACAGGTCGGAACCCGGAAGTGACCGACAGGCTGCTTCAGCGGGCCGCTGCGCCGGCCCCCTGGGTCCCACAACGATGGGACCGATGCCACAGGGACGGGCTCGAAACACTCTATAACCCCTCAAAAGAACAGCAGTCTAGCTCGCTTCCCCCAAGCCCTGCCGCCATAAGCCTCAAGGGGGCTCATTTTGCGGCATCTCCCGGCGGGAGGGTGGCGCCCGCACGGGACACATATCAAATGAAAGAGGGGGCGCAGGGCTATCAGAAACAGCTGGCGGAAGGAAATGATGTCATTTGGGGGAAATGATGTCACAGGAAGTGATGTCACTCCCTGCTTCTGGCAGGTGGCGCGGGGGAAATGACACAGGAAGTGATGTCACTTCCTGTTTCCGGCGGTGGCATGCCGTCACCGGAAGTGACGTCACTTCCTGTTTCCGGCGGCGCGCGCACACTTCGCGCGCGCACACTCACATCACTCCCCCCTCAAGGTGTCCCTGGCTGGCCTCCAGCTATTATGGCCACCCTAGAAGTAAAGGAGATTGTGACCACTCTGAAACTCTGAGATTCAGAGTATAGGGTGAGATATAAATCCAATTTCTTCTTCTAATACAGTATGAACAAAGCAGAAGTCAAGTGGCACTCTTAAGACCAACTAAGCATACGAAAGCTTACATTCTGAATAAAACTTAGATCCAAGTGGCGGCCGTGTTGGTCTGAAGCCGTTGAACAAAGCAGGAGTCAAATTGTACCTTTAAGACCAACCAAGTTTTATTGAGAACGTCAGCTTTCGTGTGCTCTCTAAGCACACTTCATCAGACGAGGGGATCAGGTATTGTGGGCTGAAATACATGCAGTTTGTGGCTTGAGAGTGCAGCCTGGCTGCGGTCACATGATAAAACCATGTGGCTTGGCCATTTGGTCTGGATAACCATAAAAGGTAATAAAGTTCCCTGCCAATTGGGGTTTTTGCAAATCACAGAACTAGTTGTAAAGTAAGCAGGGGAAGAGGCTCTTTATGAACACGTAAAGCTGCCTCATGCCATGTGAGACCATTGGTCCATCTAGTCTACCACCTGAATACCAGCTCTTTTGGCACAGAGAGAGAGAGACAGACAGACA